>NW_025814054.1:3300000-3482023 GCF_018902025.1 Drosophila willistoni | reverse complement strand
TCCAGGATGAAAATTTTACTTTTTGAGGTTTTAATGCCAACTGAAAGTCAATTTGCTGATGGATAAACTGATATATGAATTTCAAAAATCGGTCAAAAATTGACACTATTACAGGTTCACAAAGTTGGGGTTAGGTGAGAATATTTGAGGTTTTAGGGATTTTCTATGTAAAAAACATAATTTTTACTAAATCGTGATTTTCTCAGAAAAGATGAAAATTTTACTTTTTGAGGTTTTAATGCCAACTGAAAGTCAATTTGCTGATGGATAAACTGATATATGAATTTCAAAAATCGGTCAAAAATTGACACTATTTAAGGTTTTGAGGTTTTTAGGGATTTTCTATGTAAAAAAACAATTTTTACTAAATCGTGATTTCTCAGAAAAGATGAAAATTTACTTTTTGAGGTTTTAATGCCAACTGAAAGTCAATTTGCTGATGGATAAAACTGATATATGAATTTCAAAAATCGGTCAAAAATTGACACTATTACAGGATCACAAAGTTGGGTTAGGTGAGAATATTTGAGGTTTAGGGATTTCTATGTAAAAAAACATAATTTTTACTAAATCGTGATTTTCTCAGAAAAGATGAAAATTTTACTTTTGAGGTTTTAATGCCAACTGAAAGTCAATTTGCTGATGGATAAACTGATATATGAATTTCAAAATCGGTCAAAATTGACACTATTACAGGTTCACAAAGTTGGGGTTAGGTGAGAATATTTGAGGTTTTAGGGATTTTCTATGTAAAAAAACATAATTTTTACTAAATCGTGATTTCTCAGAAAAGATGAAAATTTTACTTTTTGAGGTTTTAATGCCAACTGAAAGTCAATTTGCTGATGGATAAACTGATATATGAATTTCAAAATCGGTCAAAAATTGACACTATTACAGGTCACAAAGTTGGGTTAGGTGAGAATATTTGAGGTTTTAGGGATTTTCTATGTAAAAAAACATAATTTTTACTAAATCGTGATTTCTCAGAAAAGATGAAAATTTTACTTTTTGAGGTTTTAATGCCAACTGAAAGTCAATTTGCTGATGGATAAACTGATATATGAATTTCAAAAATCGGTCAAAATTGACACTATTACAGGTTCACAAAGTTGGGGTTAGGTGAGAATATTTGAGGTTTAGGATTTTCTATGTAAAAAAACATAATTTTACTAATCGTGATTTTCTCAGAAAAGATGAAAATTTTACTTTTGAGGTTTTAATGCCAACTGAAAGTCAATTTGCTGATGGATAAACTGATATATGAATTTCAAAAATCGGTCAAAAATTGACACTATTACAGGTTCACAAAGTTGGGGTTAGGTGAGAATATTTGAGGTTTTAGGGATTTTCTATGTAAAAAAACTAATTTTTACTAAATCGTGATTTCTCAGAAAAGATGAAAATTTTACTTTTTGAGGTTTTAATGCCAACTGAAAGTCAATTTGCTGATGGATAAACTGATATATGAATTTCAAAAATCGTCAAAAATTGACACTATTACAGGTTCACAAAGTTGGGTTAGGTGAGAATATTTGAGGTTTTAGGGATTTTCTATGTAAAAAAACATAATTTTTACTAAATCGTGATTTTCTCAGAAAGATGAAAATTTTACTTTTTGAGGTTTTAATGCCAACTGAAAGTCAAAATGTAGGATTTGAAAAAAAAAATACAAAATTTCTAGAAAATGAAATTTATTTTTTTTAATGCAACTGAACAATTGCTGATGATAAACTGATATATGAATTTCAAAAATCGGTCAAAAATTGACACTATTACAGGTTCACAAAGTTGGGGTTAGGTGAGAATATTTGAGGTTTTAGGGATTTTCTATGTAAAAAAACATAATTTTTACTAAATCGTGATTTTCTCAGAAAAGATGAAAATTTTACTTTTTGAGGTTTTAATGCCAACTGAAAGTCAATTTGCTGATGGATAAACTGATATATGAATTTCAAAAATCGGTCAAAAATTGACACTATTACAGGTTCACAAAGTTGGGGTTAGGTGAGAATATTTGAGGTTTTAGGGATTTTCTATGTAAAAAAACATAATTTTTACTAAATCGTGATTTTCTCAGAAAAGATGAAAATTTTACTTTTTGAGGTTTTAATGCCAACTGAAAGTCAATTTGCTGATGGATAAACTGATATATGAATTTCAAAAATCGGTCAAAAATTGACACTATTACAGGTTCACAAAGTTGGGGTTAGGTGAGAATATTTGAGGTTTTAGGGATTTTCTATGTAAAAAAACATAATTTTTACTAAATCGTGATTTTCTCAGAAAAGATGAAAATTTTACTTTTTGAGGTTTTAATGCCAACTGAAAGTCAATTTGCTGATGGATAAACTGATATATGAATTTCAAAAATCGGTCAAAAATTGACACTATTACAGGTTCACAAAGTTGGGGTTAGGTGAGAATATTTGAGGTTTTAGGGATTTTCTATGTAAAAAAACATAATTTTTACTAAATCGTGATTTTCTCAGAAAAGATGAAAATTTTACTTTTTGAGGTTTTAATGCCAACTGAAAGTCAATTTGCTGATGGATAAACTGATATATGAATTTCAAAAATCGGTCAAAAATTGACACTATTACAGGTTCACAAAGTTGGGGTTAGGTGAGAATATTTGAGGTTTTAGGGATTTTCTATGTAAAAAAACATAATTTTTACTAAATCGTGATTTTCTCAGAAAAGATGAAAATTTTACTTTTTGAGGTTTTAATGCCAACTGAAAGTCAATTTGCTGATGGATAAACTGATATATGAATTTCAAAAATCGGTCAAAAATTGACACTATTACAGGTTCACAAAGTTGGGGTTAGGTGAGAATATTTGAGGTTTTAGGGATTTTCTATGTAAAAAAACATAATTTTTACTAAATCGTGATTTTCTCAGAAAAGATGAAAATTTTACTTTTTGAGGTTTTAATGCCAACTGAAAGTCAATTTGCTGATGGATAAACTGATATATGAATTTCAAAAATCGGTCAAAAATTGACACTATTACAGGTTCACAAAGTTGGGGTTAGGTGAGAATATTTGAGGTTTTAGGGATTTTCTATGTAAAAAAACATAATTTTTACTAAATCGTGATTTTCTCAGAAAGATGAAAATTTTACTTTTTGAGGTTTTAATGCCAACTGAAAGTCAATTTGCTGATGGATAAACTGATATATGAATTTCAAAAATCGGTCAAAAATTGACACTATTACAGGTTCACAAAGTTGGGGTTAGGTGAGAATATTTGAGGTTTTAGGGATTTTCTATGTAAAAAAACATAATTTTTACTAAATCGTGATTTTCTCAGAAAAGATGAAAATTTTACTTTTTGAGGTTTTAATGCCAACTGAAAGTCAATTTGCTGATGGATAAACTGATATATGAATTTCAAAAATCGGTCAAAAATTGACACTATTACAGGTTCACAAAGTTGGGGTTAGGTGAGAATATTTGAGGTTTTAGGGATTTTCTATGTAAAAAACATAATTTTTACTAAATCGTGATTTTCTCAGAAAAGATGAAAATTTTACTTTTTGAGGTTTTAATGCCAACTGAAAGTCAATTTGCTGATGGATAAACTGATATATGAATTTCAAAAATCGGTCAAAAATTGACACTATTACAGGTTTTTGAGGTTTTAGGGATTTTCTATGTAAAAAAACATATTTTTACTAAATCGTGATTTTCTCAGAAAAGATGAAAATTTTACTTTTTGAGGTTTTAATGCCAACTGAAAGTCAATTTGCTGATGGATAAACTGATATATGAATTTCAAAAATCGGTCAAAAATTGACACTATTACAGGATCACAAAGTTGGGGTTAGGTGAGAATATTTGAGGTTTTAGGGATTTTCTATGTAAAAAAACATAATTTTTACTAAATCGTGATTTTCTCAGAAAAGATGAAAATTTTACTTTTTGAGGTTTTAATGCCAACTGAAAGTCAATTTGCTGATGGATAAACTGATATATGAATTTCAAAAATCGGTCAAAAATTGACACTATTACAGGATCACAAAGTTGGGGTTAGGTGAGAATATTTGAGGTTTTATGTAAAAAAACATAATTTTTACTAAATCGTGATTTTCTCAGAAAAGATGAAAATTTTACTTTTTGAGGTTTAATGCCAACTGAAAGTCAATTTGCTGATGGATAAACTGATATATGAATTTCAAAAATCGGTCAAAAATTGACACTATTACAGGATCACAAAGTTGGGGTTAGGTGAGAATATTTGAGGTTTTAGGGATTTCTATGTAAAAAAACATAATTTTTACTAAATCGTGATTTTCTCAGAAAAGATGAAAATTTTACTTTTTGAGGTTTTAATGCCAACTGAAAGTCAATTTGCTGATGGATAAACTGATATATGAATTTCAAAAATCGGTCAAAAATTGACACTATTACAGGTTCACAAAGTTGGGTTAGGTGAGAATATTTGAGGTTTAGGGATTTTCTATGTAAAAAAACATATTTTTACTAAATCGTGATTTCTCAGAAAAGATGAAAATTTTACTTTTTGAGGTTTTAATGCCAACTGAAAGTCAATTTGCTGATGGATAAACTGATATATGAATTTCAAAAATCGGTCAAAAATTGACACTATTACAGGATCACAAAGTTGGGGTTAGGTGAGAATATTTGAGGTTTTAGGGATTTTCTATGTAAAAAAACAATTTTTACTAAATCGTGATTTTCTCAGAAAAGATGAAAATTTACTTTTGAGTTTTAATGCCAACTGAAAGTCAATTTGCTGATGGATAAACTGATATATGTATTCAAAAATCGGTCAAAAATTGACACTATACAGGTTCACAAAGTTGGGTTAGGTGAGAATATTTGAGGTTTTAGGATTTCTATGTAAAAAAACATAATTTTACTAAATCGTGATTTTCTCAGAAAAGATGAAAATTTTACTTTTGAGGTTTAATGCCAACTGAAAGTCAATTGCCGATGGATAAACTGATATATGCATTTCAAAAATCGGTCAAAAATTGACACTATTACAGGATTACAAGTTGGGGTTAGGTGAGAATATTGAGGTTTTAGGGATTTTCTATGTAAAAAAACATAATTTTTACTAAATCGTGATTTTCTCAGAAAAGATGAAAATTTTACTTTTTGAGGTTTTAATGCCAACTGAAAGTCAATTTGCTGATGGATAAACTGATATATGAATTTCAAAAATCGGTCAAAAATTGACACTATTACAGGTTCACAAAGTTGTGGTTAGGTGAGAAAATTTGAGGTTTTAGGGATTTTCCTTGCAAAAATAACATAATTTTTACTAAATCATGATTTTCTCAGAAAAGATGAAAATTTTACTTTTTGAGATTTTAATGCCAACTGAAAGTCAATTTGCTGATGGATAAACTGATATATGAATTTCAAAAATCGGTCAAAAATTGACACTATTACAGGTTCACAAAGTTGGGGTTAGGTGAGAATATTTTTTAGGGATTTTCTATGTAAAAAAACATAATATTTACTAAATCGTGATTTTCTCAGAAAAGATGAAAATTTTACTTTTTGAGATTTTAATGCCAACTGAAAGTTAATTTGCTGATGGATAAACTGATATATGAATTTCAAAAATCGGTCAAAAATTGGCCGCCCATTTAGATACCGTGGGCATTAAGCATGGGAATTTGTTTTCTGTCTGCTGGTTAGATTACAAAATGCTGAATATGGGCATACAAAATCGCCACTAATACCTTTCGGGGCTAGTTGGACAACTGATGGGGAAGGGGGTTGAGTGCTCACTCAAACATTTTCTAGGTATTTAGATAAGTCAAATGATAATTACTTTTATTTGCTTTGCTCGATGAAGAGAAGGGGTGCATATTGAAAATGTTGTAATTATTTGTAAATTCTACACAGAGAAAAAAACCCAAAAAAAAACCAACTGAAAATTTCTACTTTAAGCTGGGTCTCTCCTTTGATTATAAAAATTTTCTTGAACTGTTGTCTCCTTTCCTGTTTTTTTGAATAGATTACTGTTATTTTCACGTTGCCATGGCATAACTTTGGGCTTACAAATATTTAAAGCATACTTTTAGGGTGACATGTGATCACAATGTGTTTGTAACTTGAATTCGCTGCAAGAAACTTCAATTTGCCTTGCCAACGTTTATCCGAGTTCAAATAGTGGATCAGACAGCTGGAAATCGGCTCAAATTGAGGCGTGAGCAGTAAACTTAAAAGCGCGATCAGTTTAAAAAAAAAGCTTTGCTACGACGTTCGACTCCAAGGTTGCATGTTCGACTCTATTGTCGGAGTTTGACTCTTTTGCTCGATTGAATGGTCGGAGTCTGACTCTATTGCTCGATTCCGACCATTTCTCACGATTTTTACTCTCTTTTTACTCTCTTTTGCATAAACAGTGATCTTTTGTTGGAAGTTGGATCGGCTTGCATGTTGGATCGAGCTGCGACATCGAGTTGCGAGCCCCCCTTGCAGCGCCGTCAAACATAGTCTTTAAACAACCCCTTATAAATTAACGAGCGAGACCTCCACCTCTGCCTCCTCTCATTCCAAAAACAACTGTGAACGTGAATGGTAACGGTGCGTGAGAGAGCAAACATAAAATTTACAACAAAAAGAAATAAAAGCGATCGGTAATAATAATATTCCGGGACGGCGGGCAAAAAAAAAAAATAAAAAAAAAAACCGGGGAGACAACAAAAATGGTTCCAATTTCTATTTTTGTTTTTGTTCTTCTGTTTGCAAAAACCAAAAGAAATAAATAAAAAACAACAACAGAGAAAGAAAGAAAAGACCAAAAGAATAAGAAAGAAAGAGAGGAGAAAACATGTGTATATTGTTAACAAACAAAAAAATTTACAAAAAAGTCATGTGCAATTTGTGGGAAAACGTGCATAACTTTAATTATTACTTTACCCCCTTCCCAACTCACCTCATGACCCCTTCCCTTGAAGCCCTCTTCTTACTCTCTTCATTTATTTCTGTAAGGAAGTGAAATACTTTCTCATTTTCCCTGCTAAGAGGATATGCCAAATATGAGATCAGCCCGATTAACTAGTCTATTTGACCGGGTTCTTCGAGCGTAAACACAGCAAAATAAAACCAAGATTACAAAAAACCAGGGAAACGAATTGTTAGAGAAAAAAACATAATAAATAAATAATGATGTCAGTTTCAATAATCGAAAGTAATAAATATTGGCATTAGTTTTGAATAAATATTTTTTTTTTTTGATTTTGTTTTTGTGCAATTAATTTAATTAATTAATTAATACATTCTAAACTAAAAATCAATTCCAAGTCAGTTTTGTGTCTCTCTTGTATGCGAGCCTCTGTGCGTGTCCGTGTGTGTGGCTGAGTGGTAAGCAGCAGCTGTCCAGAAGCGTGAAAATATGCGAAAAACTAACAACAATGCCAATTTAAAAGCAGAAAGCACACACAGCAGCAACAACAACAGCAACAACAACTAACGGTATCCAAAGGAATCTCTAAAAAGAGATAGAGAACGCAATAAAACAAAAAAAAAAAAAACAAAAAAGAGTTGAAATTTAGCAGGACACAACGAAAACAAACAAAAAAAAAACAGGAGAAGAGAAACAGAAAACAAAGATCAAAACAAAAACAAGAAACATTGACAATTGCAGGGTGAACAGGAGCAGCAAGCTAACCTCATCTCCCCCTCTGTTTCGCACTCTATCTCTCTCTTACACACTGTTAACAATTAACAGTTACAAGCAGAGAGCTGCTCTCTCACGCACAATGGATGCAGGGGATTTGGATTTTCAAATGCCGTGTCGCTATTTCAAAAGTTCTTTTGCGCGTTCGCTTTCGCTGAATAGCAACAACAACAACAACAACAATAATGGGAACGTTGCCTTGGCATTGCCCAAGAAACCGCAAACAACAATTGAGGCCAACAAACAGCAGCAGCAGCACCAGCACCAGCAGCAGCAGAAGGAGATAGATATGAAGATGGCAATGATGATGATGAAAGAAACGCAAACGGAGGACAGTAAGAAATTGATGTCGGATTCATTTTCTTGCCTAACCCCACCGCCTCCTGCATTGCCGGCGCGTCGTCACACTATCAGCAACAACAACAACAACAACAATAACAATTTGTTACATTTTAAACCAGCAGCAACAACAACTAATCAGCTGCCTCCTCCTTCCTCTTCATCATCATCTTCATCGTCATCGTCAACTTCGCCTCATCCAGCTACTACTGCAGTTCCCCCTCTACCAATGCAAAGGAATCTCAATCTTGTCTGGCCATTGCAGGTTTGTATATCGAGCCTTTTTTGTAGTCGTAGTAGTTGTTGTCTGGGATATGTATTTATGTCACCTTGTTGTTTGTCACGTAGCCTTGACAGCCGACCCCCATCAGTTCCCTCCCCTCTCACCACCTCCCACTTACTAGGCAGCTCCCAGGAATGGCAATGGGGATCCGTGTATTATGACAGAGGTCTCCTCTTGTTTTTTTCTCTCTCTCTCTCTCTCTCTCTCTCTCTGCTCCGGTCTTTCATTTTTTAAGGTCAACTTGATTTATGTGCGAAAAATTGTATGAAAGTAAAGTGTTGATAGCGTGTATGTGTGTGTGTGCTTGTGTGGGTTTCACTTGACCATCATCATCATCATCATCATCTTCATCTTAGTTTGTTGTCGTCAACAACATTCAAAGTACTTAATGGCATTTGTGGAGTAGTTGCAGTAGTCAGTTATTAGGTTTTCAATTCATTTAAGAAAGTTGGCCTAATTATATTAACAAGTTCAAAGGAAAAACTACACAACAAATTGAAAAACTCATGCCAAAATCCCTTTATAGCCATTTTCTCAACATTATTTCAGTTTTGTTGACAATTTTACTGGCTTTGGACTAACAATTTTGCTAAAGTCTTCGTTTAACGTCAAAATTGTGTGCGAAAAGTCATTAGCCATGAGGTGAAAGGCTCATTCTAGGCATCCCCGTAGTTACTTATACAAACTAATCATCATTTAGAAAAAGTGGCAAGGAAGATCTTTATAATATGTTATAAAGAGATCATTAGGATCTCTTTTTTAGTAGGTTTTTAAAGAATTTAATAATACTTTCTTTGGTTCTTCATAATTCAATGGATAACTAAATATAGCAAAAAACTTTTAGAATATATGTACATACATATGTACATACATCACATGGTGTCCTATAGGTCAAAAATATTACATACCAATTATTAAATTGCATTATTAAGATTATAATATTGGTAAATTTGATCAAAATATATACACTCATGATGAAAATAATAGGTCCACTTCAATTCCCTAAGTTATATTTAATTTTTTGGTTATCAAATCACTGAAAATCTATTTTTGTTTCATAATATCCAATGTATCCTCCTTTTTTTCGCATTACTTTTCCCAACCGGTTGGGGGAAACTCTTAATGAAAGCTTGGCAGGGCTCTATCGACTTCGGGCTTCGTCAACGCACTCCCACAATTATCGATTGTTGGCACTTTTTCTATTGCCGCCTGATTCGATAGCTCACGCCACAAGTTATCGATGAGATTCAGATCAGGAGACTGACTGAGCCAAGCGAGAATGTCCACTTTATTGACCTCTAACCAAGTAAAATTTGATTAATTGTAAGATAATACAAAAAAAGTTGTGGTAATCTAAAGTCAATAAAGTTAAATTTTAAGGGGTGTACATATTATTTTCATCATGAGTGTATGTAAATGTCAGTTCCTTAATATAGTAGAGTAAAAGATTTATATATCGTACATCAAGAGTCTAAAACTATATATTAAAGTCGTCAAAATCTATGAAACAGATATAAAGGAATCATAAATTAGTCAGAAATGTCAATTCAGTTTATAAATTAAAACTAGTTATTTTACTTGGTGCAAGGTATACAAAAGTCTTTACTTCATTTGTATATTCATTTTTAAATTACGTATTAAATGTACATATAATATGCTATATATTGTCTTTGCGAAATAATTATCGATTTAAGGTCTTTGCCGATTCTATTAAAGTGTCATAAGTAAAACTAATAAATAAATATTGCAAAATTAAAGTTCTTTGTAAAAACTCATAAATTCATTTACTCCATGTATTCCTTTTAAGTTGATTTGCCTACAAGCTATAGATACAGTCGAGTCTCGATAATTCGTACCCTGCTAAATCGAAAATATTTCGTAAGAAACTGCTGATTCCTTAAAAAAACTTCGTGAGAATGGAAAACTCGATAAATCGAAAACCTCTGTAATTCATAAAAAATTCTGTTCCCTTGTCATTTCGAATTATCGAGACTCGACTGATTAGCTATAGTACATACTTATGTACATACATATGTATATGAAACTGTAAGATCTTTAGAGATCTGTGCAAAATTTCCTTTACCAAGAACCTATAAAAATGTAGAGCCAAACAAACAAATATAAAAATTTTAACTTTTCATTTATTCTGGAAAATTTTGTTGTTGG
This sequence comes from Drosophila willistoni, assembly GCF_018902025.1. NCBI lineage: Eukaryota > Metazoa > Arthropoda > Insecta > Diptera > Drosophilidae > Drosophila > Drosophila willistoni. The sequence continues at coordinate 3,471,567 of NW_025814054.1, read as the reverse complement.
AATTTTCAAAGAAATTTAAACAACGGAAAAGTGCAAAGAACATTTCATGTAACATTAATGGAGCATTCAATATTAAACTGAAAGCATTGTTCAAGGTTATACACACACACACACCTCCTCCCCACCTTTCCACATATCTCCAGCTGACTGTAGTTAACCTTCAATTATGGCACACATTTTGGGCTATTTCCTCTTTCCTTTCCAAATTGTTTGAAAAATCAAACGCATATAAACATTGAACAAAATAACACAACAAAGCAAGGTCTGGGTCTATACACTAGTGCAAGTGGCAATAGGTAGTCTAGGCAACAATTAGAATTTTAGTTTGTGTTTAGTTTTTATTGTGTTAAGGCATTTTCTCTCCCTCCAAACCCCTGACTGACACATTCCTTTCCCTCAAGTGCGTGATGCGAATGCGTGTGGTGAGGCACAAGGCACTAGGCAAAGGTCAGACCCAAGTCGAAGATAATTTAATGATTACTATATGGCTATAAAGGTGGGCTGGGATGGAGATTAAATATATAGCAGAAAACTGAAAGTTTGTGCCAACAACAACAACAACAACAACATCGAAATTGAAACAAAAGGAAGGCGTCAGCTAAAATACTCAACAAGTTGGTTGGCCTTTGTCATAGTTTTTCGAAACGGTGGGTGGGTTGGATTGGTTGATTGGTTTGGCTGGCTGGCAACTTGAAGTTGTCTCATTATGAAATGTCGTCAAGATTTGCGGCTTTAATAGTTGTCAATAAAATGTAATGAGAAAAAGTAGCACTGACTATTTCACACAAAGCTCAAAGAGTGTGAGAGGCGAGAGGGAGGTAGTGTTAGAAAGAGAGTCAATCGAAGAGTTATAAAGTTACTTAGTCTAAACATAATACGTGATGTTGCAATTGATTTCATTTAGACATTAGCCTCTTTTTTAGCTTCTTTAGATTGCATTTATCTCAACATTTTGGGAAGATATTTTAAAAGCGATTGACTTTGATTTGTCAAGCCTCTAGAAGTCCTTCAAAAATCTTGCCTTCAGCAGGCGATTAATGAAGAAAGAGAAAAGTCCATTAACTATGTATATACAATGTTAACCCAAATATTCTCAAAAAACTTATAAGTTAAGAGTTTAGATCAGAATAATGATAGAGTTTTTCTTTCTACTAGTTGGGATTGACTTGAGTTTTGTATTTAAGTCTCAGTGACAACTTTAAGTTTGGCCCTCGTCTTACTTGCATTTACACATCTCTTTCTCTCTCCCTCTCTGTGTCTTTCTGTCTCTTTCTTCTTTGATTGTCACTTGATACTTGCTTGGATTGCTTGGTTGCCATTACCGAGCCGTGCCATGCCATGCCGTGGTCGTTGTGGCCACACTTCAATGGCGCTGAGAGGAGCATAATTTGAATTTTTCTAACGCAGCTGCTGCTTTGACTTTCGCCTCCCCTTTGCTACCCCGCCCTCCTCCCTGCTCTTGTCATGCCGCCTTTCTCACCTTTTCTATCATATTGGTGGTGTAGGAGAGTTCATTGCATTTCTTATTGCAGCTTTTCACTTTCAATTGGCAAAAAGAGAAAAAAAAAAAAACATTCCAACAACCGCAAGGGGAAAAAGCGTGCGTATATGTTGACAGCAGCTGCCACATGGTTTTTTAGCTTTTTTTTTTGGTTTTTGGTTTTCGGTTTACGGTTTCTTGGTGACAATTTTTCTTCTTCTTTGTTTATTTCACTTTATGAGCCATGTCAATTATGTTGACCTCCACCGTTTTGGCTTACCTAATCGCATGCGTTTCACATAATCTTTTAGCTTTAAAGATTGTCATTCGTCGTCGTCGTCGTCGTTGGTTGTCATCATCATATCAAATGTCTTCATTTTATGAGTTATAGACCATGACGAAAAAACAACGACATCAAACCATATCTACATAAATGCTATATTATATACCCAAAGTGGAGGATGGAACCTGCGTATGTGGGTAGCTAATTAGACGTTTAGTCTAATTGGTTGTCATTTATGTACATACATATGTATTTGAATGACTAGGAAGCTAAGAAGGGCAAACAATCTCCATCAATCAGCCAGAGGTTTCAATCATATTTGAGGCTTTAAAAACAATTATTGAATGGGGTGATTTATTCCAAAATTTCTTCGCTTAAGATGGGAATTATGTAACGTGATGTAGAAGCCATGGACTTTATCCAAAAAGGGGGTTTATCCAGGGGGTTTGATTATTTCTGTGTAACTTATACTTAGTCGAAGAAATAATTTAATTTCAACCTTTTTCAATAATCTTAAAATTCTAATTTTCATTCTCAATTCAAAACTCTCTCATAAATATCTTTATCCTTGTAAAGGCTTTTTAATATGTAAGTAGATTGAACTATTTGGTTACTTTTTGCCTTATTTCTATGCCATGTAACTTGATCAGAACTTGCATCATATCATTTTTAATATTGCTAATTTGCATTGCGCAAAATCGTGATTTTTAAGCGTTTTATAAGACAAATGGAACCAATTCCAGGTTTTTGCATTTTCGATATTTACCCTGTTTACTTAAAAAACTTACTTATTCATAGTCCTTTAAAATAACGACCAAATCTTCATAATGTGTCGTATCCTGATAGTTGATTTCATTTTTTGTTTGGGTGGTGCTTTCAATATCTTTTTATTCAGATAGATAGGCTCGTATTTTGAACTAAAATATCAAGAAATTAGTTTGCAAATTTCATTAATTTTGACAACAGTTCAAAAGAGTTTTATTTGAACATTTCGTTTCGATTGAATCTCTTCATTTAATAAGATTGAATTATTATGCGTAAGAAAAAAAGTCTAAAATCTGAAAGCACTTGAATCTATACAGCAGTGACAATAAGTATTCGGACTATTCAATCTCTTCATTATCAGAAAAAAGTTCATCAAAATTTACACAGTCTACTTTTCTTCTATTAGTTCATTAGTTTTTTATATTTAGTTAATATTTGGTTAAAGTAAATTTAACTCTTTTCTTTATGTTATCACCTAATTTTAGTAGAAAAGCCTTCGAAACCCAAAATACAAAATTTTTAAAATACCTTTAAAGTCACTTGAGATTATTTAGTTAAGGTATAAGTTAAAATTGATTATTTAAAGTGTCTGTCTATATGAAGTACATTTCGATAAACCTAAATATTTTGTGAAATTCAAACAACTTGCCATATATTTTTAACTTGATAAGAATTTTAAATGTAATTTGTAGTATTCAAATAAATCCGCTTTTATAGGGAATAAAAACATTTACGTACACATATGTATGCACATGTTTATTTGTATAGTGTAAGCAAACTTTTGGCCAACAGTGTAAACATTTTTGCCAATTTTATTTCTTGCTGTTTCGTTTAACAAATTCATTTTAATTGTTTCGCCCATTAAATTAAACAATTTATGAATGTGTAGATGAATTTGTTTATGACTTTTTCTTTTCATTTCATTTCAAAAGAGAAAACAAGATTAATGAAACTATGAAAGGAATCAGTTCTAAGAACTTTATGAGCATAAATCACAGAGAGAGAGAAAAAAAAAACATAAATAGGGAAAAGCCAATATTAAAGTTCTTTAAAAATGAAAAACCACACACATTCAACATATGAGAAAGACAAACTTGGAGGTGGGGAAACGCTGCTGCAACTGCTCTTCAATCGTCAATGACATTAGCGAGGGGAAGCTAGGAGGATAAGAGAAGGGGGTGGGGGGTGGTAAATTGGTGGTACTAGCCTCCGGCAGGTTACATTACGCAAAAAGCCAAAACCAAAAGAAAACAAAAACACCAAAAAAAAAAATAAAACCAGAGGACCAAAAAATAAAATTGAATTAATGGCAAGCTTTTGAATACTCTACCAAACTTAGAGAGCAACAGCTTTACTCCTCAAAGTGAAGAAGTTTTTCACAATATTTATAATGTCATTCAGTGAATGTATCCATTATATGGGTAAGGGTAATAAAAACGCCAACGAGAAAGAAAGAAATAAATGTGTCTGTTGATTTTGCGCATTTTCTGTTGGCCACCAAAGGGAGCAAGCTCCTCCTCCTGCTCTTCCTCCTTTTCCACTACTACAACTCACTCTTGCCGGCTCCCACATAAATTTTTTCCCCATTTTCTTTTTTGGCCATTGCAAAGAGTGAAGAGTGGCACGAAAGGGGCGAGGGTAGGGGAGGGTCTCATGCAAGAGAAGAAAAAGAAGAAGAATTTCCTCACTTTATTTTCCCAAGTGCTTCTTCTCTTTTGCAGACAAGTGTGATATTTATTTATAGCCAGAAGTTGGAAAAGCTTCAAGATAAATGGAATTGGGTTAACATTGCATTTGAGTATTATGCCAAACCCCCAATTCCCCACCACCCAGAGCCCCTCATCACATATGTTATTGAAACGAACTCAAAGCAATGTATGAATAAATAAATGAATTAAATGATTTAACAATTGAATACCCAAAAGTATTCCCAATTACTCTCGTGATATTTCATTCAGTATTTTTGGAAACTTTTGTTTTCATTTCTGTAAATGTAAATGACAATTTTAGAGTAGTTATTTAATTGTAATTGCAATTTTATTTGATTTAATCACTCTGTAATTGTCATTAGCTCTGCCAATCATTTCAAAGCTACAACTAGTTGGGAATTACAACTGAAACAAAACTTTCCAAAAGTTTTGCGTCCTTGAGGGGTGAAAAGCTTATTTTAAATGTAAGAATGTAAACAAATTTCGCACAAATATGTGAAAGATTCATGACTTATTTTAATCAAATTATAAAATAAATACCTATCTGAAAATTCAGCTAGTTAGTTGGAATTTTCTTTTCTTGCTTTTTGGATTGTGAAATTTGTTGTCGTTGTCATTGTCGTCTTCATCTCATTAGCTTCGGCTTGCCGGAAACTAGTTGACCATTATATTTGTCCATTTATTTCTATCTATCCATCCTATCGCTCCATCGCTTCATCGCTCTATCGCTTCAACTTGCCTATGCCAATTAAGCCACATTGCATGTCTGTCTGTCTGCGTTTGTATCGGTGTTTCTCTCTTCTTCTTCTCAATTGCCAATCGGCAATCTGTCTCCTTTTGCCTATTGATTGACACATTGATATACATACACCATAACATATTAGACACATAGATTCATACATACAAAGTTTGATCAGTTTGAAGACGAAAAAAAAAACGAAAAAAAAATGTTGCCCAGTTTGATTTGGCTTTGGGTTTTCATTTGCGTTTAGGCCATCATTTAAATGCCAGTTGCACACGCATGGCCAAAACAATTAGCCTTTACTTTACTTTTGTGGCCATTTGAAAAGATAAGTTAAGTATATGGATATGGCACATATGGGGATATGATTATGGTCAGCGACGAGAGCCAGTCAAGAAATGCATAAAATTGCCATTGCTAAAAGTGCTATGGAATGGTATGTGGAATGTGTGCATTACGAGAGAGAGACAGAGATATAACAGACAGAGAGAGAGAGAGAGAGAGAGAGAGAGAGAGATAGAGGCAGATAAACAGAGATGGTGATATGCAAGTAGTAAGCTCTATTTATGAAACTTAAAGTGAACAATTGTGATTAATTAATGTTGTAATTTAATTTTCGTTGTCATTTATTGGAGCAAACCAAGTTCCCTCATTAGGAGATCCACTCGATAGAATTGGCATAAGCTATAACAGCTATTTCAAAACCTAATTTCCATATTTTCTTACTTTTGTGCTACAACCGATTGAGAGTTTTTAAAAAGAACCAAGAAAATCATATTTTATTCTTTAAAAAATTCGCCATGTATGTATCTAGATTCTAGAATTATTCAATCTTATTCGAGAAAAGCTTTTATTTTATTAATCTCAGAGATTGACCTCGAGGTCAAGAAAGTCCTTCCAATAATTTACAACGATTTCTTATGAAATATGTGAATATTTTTCGGTTAAATGAATCGTATTGACATTTCAAAACATTTCTATCAGAAATTTTCGCCAACCTAGTCGTAGACTTGTCTCAAGAAATGTTGGAAATGTTTTTTTTTTCTATTGGATTTGTGTCGACCTTTTTGAGTTTTATCAAAAATTCGATTGTAAATAGCATAGATTTGTTCATATTAAAAAAAAAAATAAAAAAAAAATTTAAAATAAACAAAAAGTTAAAAAAGGATTGTTTTTTTTTTTAGCGCTAAAAAGAGGTAAAAAATGTAAAAAAAAAAATATTTCTAAGATTAGGAATTTTCGTCGTATTGAGAAAATTGTATAGATTTCTTTAAATAAAAAAAAAAAAAATTTTCGTCGTCTTGAAAAAATTCCTAAACTTAGAAATATTTTTTTTCACCTTTTTATCATCCCTACCCAGAAAAAATTAAGGTAAACTTTTGACGTTCTTTGTTTTTGCACTATTTTGGAATTGGAATCGAACAGTTTGGAGGTAAAATCATTCTTGAATATTGAAATTCGACTAGTTTCAGAGAAAAAAAGGTCGGTTTTGGGAGGAAATTTACGTTATTTCCCCCATCGACCGATCCGCCACTGCTTATTCTATACCAATTCGATGTTAAAATATACCAAATTATATTTATTTGTTTGAAATATTCAATCAAATTGCAAAAATTGTTTGCACTATTTATATAGTATATTTTACGTCTCTCTGTCTATCTATTCCAAAAACGCAATTTCTAATCCCACCACCAGCACCTCCCCCGTGGCTTTAAGTTACGCATTAGCATTTTGCGTCTTAAATTAGGTGCTCACTTTTTCACACGGTACTTAAAATTAATGCCACAAAAGAATTAACCCCCAAAAAGATGAGTCACACAACAAAACACACACTCACACACATACACACATAGGCAAATTTCGAATAACCAGAAGCGGGCGACTTCTGCACCTATCAAAAATAAGAAAAAAAAATTTATTTTCCCACAAAATGTCTACATTTAATGGGGGGCCCCCCTCCGCTTTCGGTTCGGTTTACTCTTCTCTCTTTCTGTTATATTTTTTTGTTTGTGCGTTTTAATTTAAACACTGTTAATTTAGTTGTTACGCTTAAAAACCCAAAAAGCATCTTGATAAATGAAACAAAAAAAAATAAAAACAAACGTTAAATTTTTCTCTTTTCAACAACAACAACAACAACAACAACAAAAAGAAAAGTTACATGAGCTAAAAAACAGAAAAAAACGTAAAGAAAAATGAAATAATTTCACCTCCAAAACGAGTGATATCAATCCTTTTGATTTCTTCTTGACTCATGTGTGTGTGTGTGTGTGTGTGTGTAGAGTAGTATGTATGTAATTTGAGCAACAACAAAAGCCAAAGTCGTCGTCATCATCATCGTCTTCTGTTGTGTCGAGCTAGAATTTATTATTTCCGCCAACATGTTGCCCGAAACTCCCTTTTTGTCTTTCTTCTTTATGTTGTTGTTGTTGTCGTTATCCCTCCCCATCAACATATGTACATATATGTATGTATGTATGTACATATAGTTGACAAGCATTCGGTGGCGTTATTCCATTGAGTCAGAGCAACAGGTACGCATGCGCAACAACATCATGATGGTTGTTGTTGCTGCTTCTACTGGGGTGTCTGCTGAAGAGGAACGACAGCAGCAGCGAAGTTGACGTAGTTTTGCGGCGCAAACGCAGCGAAACGTGTTCACTGCGGTCCCTATATAAAGATATATATATATATATGTATGTACATATATGCCGGCTGCTGTTTTACTTTAATTTGGTATACCCTGATGTTGTTGTTGCTGTGTTATCGGCGCAATTCCGCCTTTTGAAATTTACTGCTCCGTTGAGCTTTTTTTTTTCGTTTTTGTTTGTTGGGCTACTGAAAAGCATGGTGAAGAGGGTGCGGGGTGGGGTTAGTTAGAGTGGGGATTTGTATTTATTTTACACTTGATGAACACTCCCCAAAACGCCTCCCCCACCTGCTCCTCCTCCTCCTACTCCTTCTTCAGCAACCACCCACATAACATTTTTGAAAGAACTTTATTTTAGCGATGAAAGCGTGACAAATAAAAATTCTTAAGCTTATGAATCGCAAAAATATATAGAAAATGATTAATATTGAAAATATTTTTGTGGTCAAGCTTTAATCGCACGCTAAATTATCCGATTAAAACATTGTTTTTTTTTTATATTTCTTTCTTTTCTTTTGTTATTAGTCAACATTCCAAGTTTCTTTTCATTTGCTAATAAAAATTTGAAAAAAAACACTTTCATCTTGGGCACAATTTGACGCCTGATTTTTATCAATTTTTTTCTTTTTTAATGCTTTGATTCTTTCCTACATAATGTTTAACTCAATTATTTATGTTCTTTAAACTAGGTGCAGGAACTCTTTAAAGTAATTAAAGACATTACATTCAAAATTAAAAAACGTTTATCGTTATCGCATTAAAAAAGAAAAAAATTGATAAAAATCAAGCGTCAAATAATTTTGACTAACAATAAGATGAAAGTTTTTTTTCAACTTCACCCCGAGCCCTTAATATTCTATGTCCATATGAAAAAAAACCAATCAAAAATTATTGTTTGGATCGATCATTTCTATTTTTTTCTATGTATACAATTAGATCTTGATCAAATATGTCAAAGCCACTGATTAGGGTACATAATCAACAATCGTTTGGAAAATACCAAAGTTACCGATCAAAAACTTTTATTTCGATCGTTTGTTCCTATGATAGATATTAATAATTCATAAGGAATAAATGATAAAGGAATCATAAATCATTAAGGAATCATGAATCATTTATGAATCATTTAGAAACCAATAAGAAATCATTCAGGCATTATTTAGGAATGAATAAGAAATTATTTGGGAATCATTTAGGAATTTTTTAGGAATCATTAGAAAAGAAATCATTGAAATATTAATGTATTGTTAAATTTTAGCTAAATAAAATGAAGAAATAGCTTACATAACAATTTCATGATTTTATTTATACAATTTATAATCGACATTATCTTAGTTGACGTTCAATTGAAACTATTTCTTTTGATGTACCTCCGAAAAAAGGGTTTTTAGTTAGTTAAGCTATAGAAATCTTATCGTTTAGGTAACAGAAGTCAAGAACAAAAACTACATAAACTTTCCTATAAAGTTCTTTCAATTGTATTTATGTCGACTATATGACTATAAAAGATATATACTTAGTACTCCTAGATTTTCCAATGAAAAGAAATACCACATTTTGGGTGACTAGACCCAGGAATGCAATGAAGTTCCGATTGAGATTATTAAATGTAGGTATAATATGTAGTGGGCTTTTGACATACATATAAAGTCCTTACGCACAAGATATTAAACTAAATGAAGTAAGTAAGTCGTCTCGCCGACTTAGGTATACCATACACCAGTAAAGCAAATATTTCAACTTTATTAAACAAATGCATTTTCACATGCTTCTTACAAGCATATCTTAGTATCTCGCTCACTCAATCATACGAGCACCCTAGCGCCCCCACCAGCCAACGGCCAACTCCGGCCTTATGGAAAAACGTTTATATGCATAACTCGACTGTTTTCTGTGCGATTTTGATCAAATTTGGTGTTTTGCTAGATATTAGTATAAAATTTAAGTGTGCCAAATTTGATTGCATAAGGTAAAAAAATACGGGAGATAATCAAGTTTTTCAAATTACGGGGGCGGAAAAGGGCGTGGCAAAATGTTTATACATACAAAATGTGTGCATTTACTAAGCGAATATACATACCAAATATGGTGTCTCTAGCTGGAATAGTTTTTGAGATAAACGCTTTTATTAAATTGCGGGGGCGGAAAGGGGCGTGGCAAAAATTTGAAATAAACTTGATCACTCTACATACTACACGAGTCTACATACAAAATTTGGTGGCTCTAGCTCTTATAGTCTCCGAGATCTAGGTGTTCATACGGACAGACGGACAGACGGACGGACGGACAGACGGACAGACGGACGGACAGACGGACATGGCTAGATCGACTCCGTTGTTGATCCTGATCAAGAATATATATACTTTGTGGGGTCGGAGATGCTTCCTTCTGCCTGTTACATACATTTTGGCGACTTTAATATACCATTTCACCCTATGGGTGTATGGTATAAAAATAATATAACTTTTGAATGCTGCTTGATATATTTGGATTTGATGATTTCCTGAATCATTTTACATTTTAATATTGCAATTTTTCTTTCTATTGGAGATTTTTATATGCAAATTAGTTTAGTCAACTTATTTGCTAATATGTTTGTATGTACATATAAAAATCAATTGCTTTTCTGCCCTATTGCTTTCTGTTTTGCTGGTTCGTCTTTTGACATCAACTTAGAGCCCAATTGATAATAATAATAATAATAATAATAATAGCAGCAATAATACATAAGAAGGAAAACTTCCTCGAGGTCAAAGCAATAATCATGAATTCATTCACAACAACAACAACAACAACAACAATAAATTTCTATGTACATGTATATAAAACAGAAAAAAAAACAACAATCCTCAACAATTTTCGCCATTACGTGGGTGAGGGGGAGGAGATTTCTTTATGGCCAAATACTCAAAACTAATTTCATGGCTTTAGTGTTAAGCTTCAGTGCAGTTCAAGCAATAACAACAACAACAACAACAACAACAGCAGCAACAACAACAATTTGTAATAAGGTCAACTGCGCTGCTTTATAAAGGTCACGGCATTCCTTGACTATGGTGAATGGATAGATGGAATATGGTATATAGAGGTAGGTAGATGAGTGGGTGGATAGGTGGTTGAGTGGGTGGTTGGGTGGTTGGTTTGCTTTAGCCACTGCTGCTGCTGGTTGGCTTGTCGCCCCAAGTGGCTAAAAAAAAAGAGATTTCATTCGAGGTTTTTAGTTGTTGCTTTTGCCATTGCAATTCCTTTCCTGATGCAACTGCATCAGCAACAATAACAACAACAAGAAATAAGAAAAACGTTGAAATAATGACAGCCCCAGGGTGGCTCTTTTTTTTTTGTTTGTTGTTGGTGGTGGTGGTGGTGATGGTGGTGCGCGGAGAGACAGAGCAGATGCTGTGGCTGAAATCAAAACATAACCCAAAACAATGCAACAAGCAAGACAATGGCATGAGGTGGATGAGTAGCAGCAGCAAGATGGGAGGAAATGCCGGAAGAAGGGGGGGTATCCACCACAATGCTACCATTAATGAAAATGGCCAGCATGGAACTGCGAAATAGAGATAGTGAGATGAGATGAATGAGACAGAAGAAGAAAAATAGACAGAGAGAGAGTGTGAATAAGTGGCAAATGGCGTAGTTAGCAGGGGCTAAAAAAGCCAAAAAATTACCAACTAATCCAGTTACTAAGATTCTGAAGAGAGAGCCTTTTTTTCGATTTTACTTGTGGTATTTTAACGTTTTTTGAAACAAGAAATAAAAGTTTAGATAGATTAAAATAATAAGAACAATCGAGTATTATAAGATATATGTACATAGATTAGAAGATTGATAAATTAGAAAGATAAGACCAATATAATAAGACAATACAATAAGACTATTATAAGATATATGTAGATTAGAAGATTGATAGATCTGAAATATAAGACCAATTGACTATTATAAGATATTGATTAGAAGATTGTTCCTTTTTTAAGTTTTCAATGGTTAGTTGTTCATTTAGAGTGATTCAAACTAAAGCTAATAGAAATTACTTAACTAATTTTCTTACTAAAATAAACCTAATTTTTCCATACTCACTTCTTTGTAAGATAAAACTCTTGAAAAATGTCTAAATCTGCAATTCAAAAATGTCAAAAAAAAGCCACAAAAGACTTTAATGAAATTTTTTAAATTTTGAATTCCCTCGTTAATGACTATCAAAATCGGAACTTGTTTGCAGTTAACAATCATGATAACGATAAATAGGGAATCTTAAGGAAGTGGCTGTTTGACTTTTTTGTTTCCTTTGAAATATTTGGTTTCTAAGGAACACTTAAGGAACTTATATCATCAAAATTTCAATATTAATACACTCCTGGGCAGCCGATTAGCCCCACCCTATCACATTTAGTTCATGTTTCAAGCTAAACTTTTAATGTATTTAACTTATTTAAATATTAGATATAAAATTATAGAATTTTCTAGACTGGAAATGCACATATGTACATATATACATACACCTATATAAATCGGTTACCTAGTCGGTGGCTCAGTGGAGACCTACTAAATCTACAATTCTGTTGTTCTCTAGTTCGAACCCCGACGTAAGTGGAGTTTCTTCTCCATGGTGAAGCAATACTATAAAAGGTAGTTCCGTCAGGGATAATGGAAACGATTGTGGATAACGAATAATTTTTTCTTTTACCTACATATATAAATCGCTTAAGACAAGTGATTAACATATGAAATTTTTGAATCAAAACTGAGCCCCATTATCAATTGAAAAATGTCTGTCGACGACGCTCTTGAGATTGGGTCCCCATAAGTATCTCAATGCTATGTTGTAAGTGTAGAGAGAAAATGTATCTGTATCTCTGTGTATGTGTGTCTAGGTGTGTGTGTGTGTGTGTGGTATGCATTGCTGTTAGACCATGCCCGCATTGTTTTCATTTCAGAAAACTGCTCCGTTTTCGCATGCTTAATTATGGCCATTGACATGCAACGTGTTGCAGTGATGACTGCGCGACTATTTGTTGTTGTTGTTGTGTATCTATGAGATACACAAAACTAATAAGCACACTCTGTCTCTCGATGTCTCTATCTCTCTCACTCTTTTTCTGTGTGTCCCTGTCTTGGCAGCAACAACAACGTCAGGGCCTATCAAATTAATCATGTCGTATCGCATTTCGCCAGCCCTGTGTGCCGCTTGTGTGTGCTACAGTTACATTTATAGCTCTATTCGGTTATTTAGTTGGTGGCCACCATCTCACCCCTCCTTCCCCGCCCACTTTGCCGGAATTTATCTTTTTTGGCTGCGACATAAATTACTCGCATTTGCAACTTGCAAATGGGACCCAGGCAGAAAAAAAAAGAAAAGGGATGGGTAGACGACGATGGTGTTGGCTAGTTTTTGTTGTTGTTGTTGTTGTTCGGTGGATGCCATGCCAGGCACTTAGTCAGGCAGAGAAAGAGAGCTCTTTAAATTTAGTTCCCCCCACCCCACCACCCCTTTATGTCTCACTCTGTGTTTATATACTCTTTATATACTCCTCTTTCGCCCCCCGCCGCCCACCTACCCGCAATCACAATTTTGCTCTCTCAATCTCCATCTTTTGCTTCCTTTTGCCATATTTCCCTCTATTTCAGCCATCTCATAAATCAGCTGGTTTTAGTTACAGTTTACAGTTTTGTTTACAGTTGTTTTTTTTCGTATCTTTTGGTATGCACATATTTTAATTAGATTTCCCCTAGCCACACTTTGCCTCTAGCACTTTGATAGTGGCAAATATGCTGAAAGGCAGCTAATTTAGATATATATTTGATAATTAGGTTTTTTTTTTCGTTTCTGTTTTTTGAGCGCTCTTAAGTCGAGAAGTGGTTTGAAAATTTAGTTTAGTTTAAAATCAGTTAAAATTTATTATTAAATATATTCAATCTTGTCAGATTCAGATTCAGATGTCAGATGAATGATCAGCGAATCAATAATGTGCCAGACTTGTACTATACTGTACTTATTCTTAGATATATACTACTTGATTCTAGATTCTGCAGTTCAAAGTTATATAGAACTTTTAGAATTAATCGCATAAAACAAATAGCTTGAAATCGTCAGCTGTGACCAATAAAAAGTTTGCTTTAGCCTCTGTTAAAGTCTTGGAATGTAATCTTTTATTTTGTATGAAACCCAAGTCATGGATTCGCTTGACATTGTGTGTTCTGGGAGGGCCAAGGGTATAAAATAAAACTGTTTAAGATTAAACATTGTGTTCATCTGAAATGTCGTTACCAAATCAGATTGACCAAAGAAATATACAAAACGAAAATAAGTCATAAATATTATAACGACGCAATATCAAGTAGCCAACGCTGAGTACGAAATATAAACTATTTTCAATCATTTTCAAGCATTCATTTTTAGGAACAATTGTCGCCCCTTAGAGTCTAATAGTTCATTTTCATACACAACACTTTGATAAATAAAAACAGTTCATATTTTGAATTCAACGAATGAAGATTGGATTTTTTAATTGTGGTTTGAAATTCCCTATTTAAATCTACTTTAAGTTTTTTTTTTCAACTAGAAACTATTTTTTTTCAGTTCTGTTTTATTTTAAATGAGGTTTTCTTTTTGAATAATTCTAGTTTAGCTCGTAGTTCCTCATAAGCTGGACATAGCCCGTAAATTTTAAGACAACTAATCAAGTTGTTTTTTGAGATTTCATTCTCAAGGCTTTATGACAACAGACATCAAAAAATCCTTTAAACCATATATTCTACAATGGCTAAAGACATGTTATATTTGTAAAAGAAAACTGTCCCATATTTTAAATTTTCCACAAGGTTCAAATACTAGAGTTTTCTTTTAAAAAGAAACTCTTAAACTTAAGCCAATCATTTGTTGAATAAGTAAAAGTCTTTCTCTCCATCAAACGCCATTTAGATTTAGCTTTAGCCTTGGTAATTGAGCGATTTTGTTTTTAGTTAACTGAACTAAAATATTTATAAACTTTTCAGTACTTTTAAAGTCACCAAAGAAGTGACGGAAAAGGACAAAACCCTAATTAAATTTAACTTTAAGACGTGTGAAAAACCAAAATGTCGCTTTCTATGGATTATCATCAAAAAAAGTGTAAAATTTATAATTCTGGAAAAAATTTTGATAAAAATTGGCAATTGAAAAATTCTATTCAAAAAGCAAAATTGAAATAAAATTGAAAATTGACTTGCAAATAAAAAAAGAAGAAGTATTTTTTCATCTTTGAACGAAGAAAAGAAAATATTAATATAAAATTTAATAAAATTTTCAGTAAGCGCCAAACCAAAGAAGAAATGGAAGCGTACGATGTACATAAGTAATAAGCAACAGCAACAAAAATATATGTTAAAAGGCAATTAAACGCAATTAGCCAATTAGCATGGGTCATCAACTTGGCCAACAGCAGCCAGCAGTAGCAGTAGTTGAAGGAGGTGGAGGAGGGAGGGGCAGCGCCAACAACTTCCGTTAGAATACAAAACAAAAACAAAATATATATTTGAATTGTGTGTTTGTATATTTGTTAGTTGCTTTTCATTTTGGGCTGTTGGTCTGTTGTTGCTGTTGTTATTGTTGTTGTTGTTGCTATTGCAGAGCGTGCAAAATGTTGTCCCAATTTTTCAAGCATAAAACAAAAACAACAACAACAAAAACTGTCTGCCAGCCGCTTGTAGCCCACATGAAGTTGAACATATAGATAGATAGAGAGCGAGAAGGAGATAGAGAGACATAGACAGATATATCCACCATATACATATACATATGTAAAAGTTGTTTTATTTTGCAACAAAACAAACCAAAAAAAAAAACTATGCAGACGGCATAGACATAATAATAAAAAAGAATTATTATGCAATGTATAAAGTTTTTTTTTTTTTCTCCTTTAATTATTAGTTTTATTTGTTTTTGTTGTTAGCCGGCACTCTTTTTTGTTTTTTAAATTGTTTGTTTTTTTTTTGTTTAGATGATTGTCCAACAATTGAAGATGAAATAAGAGTTTTTTTTTGTTGTTGTTGTAAGCTAAATGATTGAGCAAATAACTTAAGAGAGTGAAGAAGTGGTCAAGGTAATTGCTTAGTTACCTAAACACACATATAAACTTAATAATGATTTGGCCAACACCCACCCAAAAAAAAAAAAAACAGGCAACTCTTAAACTTTCTAATTAGTTCAGAATTTCAACTCAAACAGTTTTGACTTTAACTTTAGGTAAACTAGATGTAGGATTAATTCATCGACGTCTTTAGATTCCCAGTCAAAAGGTCTATAAAATATTCCATATTAAATATTGATTTTTGTTTGATTTAAAGCATTAACAAAAATTCTACCCAATCGACACTTCTATATAAAGAGAATCATCATTACATATATGGATAATCTTACATAAATGATGATAAAGTTTTCAAAATTTATAAATAAATAACAAGCCTTTAAGGTATTCGCCAAATGTTACCAGTTCGTTGAACTGTTAAACACCATAAAAAAAAATAGCCTTAAAAAGGGAATTCTTTTATCCAAATAAAATAAAAAAATAGTAATAAAAAAAAATCCATCCAATGATACATATAATAGTAGCGAGTTTTTTAAATAAATTATAAACATTCAGCAAGCAAACGTGTTGAAAATTTTAAAGTGAATTTAACAGATCCGCTAAAAGAAATAAAGCCACAAAAAAAGGAATCAGAGAAAACTAAGTAAAATACATATGTAAATATCGAAATTTGAATACCCTTATGGTCAGAGAGAAACAATTATTTTCTATATAGAAGAATTATCTTTATTTGAAGAGAAGATTGAACCATGAGAATATAAATATTATGAAGTAAGAGAGGTTTTCATCCATATCCTTCCATTAAAATGAATAATTGTATATCCTGTTTAAATCTTAATAAAACTAATAAACCGATTAGAATGGATATGAGTTAATATCATATACAGTTGATACGGGACCAGAGCCATCACGGAAAATCGAAAAACCCGGTAAACCGACAGCAAAATTTCCACGTATTTCGTACTTGAAATTTTATAAGTACATACATACATACATACATATCTTTAAATCCCTCATACTGACTATGAAAACATGTAATATGTATGTACATACACGCGTATTTCTTATTAATTGCAAACAAAAACGGGGAAGCCCCGAATTCGTTTTATTATTTTAGAAACAAAATTTCCTTTGAAATCACGGATAATAGGGGTAATAACGGTTAACAGTGAGAATAAAACAAATTCAACTTCATCCCGGATAATAGAGGTGCCCGGTTAATGGGTGGCCGGATAATCGAGGTGCAACTGTAATAAAAATAAGTTTTAAGTACTTTAAGTTTGCTTTATGACAATTTCAAGTTACCCATTGATTGCAGGGTATTTGGTAAACTACATGACACATCGTTAAAGAAAATATTGCAACATTTCCGAAATACACTTAAGTTTTATTTTGGTAGGCGCGCAAAAGTGTCGTCATGTTGGAGCATCTGCTGCGAGTATATTTCACATTAAAGGACATCACCACCAGGATAACCAGACTTGACTCAATCCTCTTCTGTTGCTATCTCCCTTTCTCAATCTTATCTTCATGTTTGTCTGCTAGCTGTATGTGTCTGTGTGTGTGTGTGTGTGTCTTCTATAGAGTTTGGCCAGCCAAGTGAACCAATTAAATTGCACTTTTTTTTGTGTGTTTTTTTTTGTTTTTTGAAAGCAAGCAGCGAGGCAAATTAATGTAGCTTCACACTCAAATTTGGTTTTTGGCCTGAGGCGGCAATTGAACACTTGAGAAATGGTTTTGCCTGGCGGGAAGACTCAACTCGACTCTTGATTCAACTCTTTGGCCTTTCTCTCTACACATCACCGCATTTGCCAACTCTTCCTCTTCTCCACGTCTCTCCTTCTCTCGTTATTTAGCACAATTTTCTTGCAAATCACGCAAATGGATTGATTACGCCTTAAATTGATTAATTTTGCTGCCAAAAGCAACTGGAAAAAAACAAAAAAAAAAATGTTCTAATGAATTTCAACCCGCAGAATTCGACTCAAATCAACTCAATTGAATTAATAAAGCAAAGCTAAGAAAAACGAAGAGAATTCTTTTAGTTTTTTGGGTCCAGTTGTTTGAATTGGCCTGTGTCAAGTGTTTGATGCTCTAACGCTTTGAAGTTGTATTACTTATACGCTTGAATTAGTCTACATTCGAAATAGAAACTGACAGGCTGGCCCAAAATGTATCACTAGAAACTAGAGAGAAATACGATGCAACATCATCATCATCATCATCATTGGTAAAAAGGGGAAATCAATTTAAAAGGAAAAACAAAGAACATTGCCACTAAAAGCAAACACCTTAGCAATTATCACGTTGCATCTTTTAGATAGAATATTTTTCCGGTAATCAAAACCATTGGCCATTGGCCTTCCAATGACCAAGCCTAAAAAGACCAACAGTCGGGAGAGGGGTATAGATGGGGAAAAGAGGTAGCCAGTTGGTTAGGTAGCAGTGGGTAATAATAATGCCTTGAAGAACGGAAATGCAAAAGCGACACGCGAGAGGGATTGATACACGACGCCAATGTAATGAATTGAAGTGCATGATCGAGCGGAACTTGAAAATTGTCGGTGTCCCTGTGTGTCTCTGTCTCTGTCTCTCTCTCTATCTCTGCCTCTATATGATCTCGCCTCTCTTCTAACTGTGTTTTGTAGTACCTGTTTTTCGAAATTGGTTAACAAACAAATAAACACAAAAAGGTGTGCTACTAGAGGTCATTCTTTTTGCCTTATTTGAAAGTTGTTTACCAGACAGAAGAGACACCCTCAAAGGGCCAGTGATGTCAGAGCTGTAACCATTACGATTCATTCAATTATGCAATGAATATCTTTACAAGGTATACACCAGGAAAAAGGTGTTTATCAGTATAGATTTTCATGCATGAGTAAAATTTTTGAATATTGAAAGGGAGCTCTGACATTGTTTTGGGTAAACTTGAATCATAGGCCAACTAGAATTGATCCTAACTTTTTTTAACAATGACAATTTAAGGCCAAATTGCTTATACGCCGCTTAGTTACTTGCTTTTGTTGATCCTTTTTGGCTTAAGAGATGGCAAACGTTAGTTAATAATTAAAAATATTATCATTATAGGCTTTAAATTCGTTCAGGAAATATTAAACTATAATATAGTGCAATGTACTTTATATTCTAACGCATTAAAATAGTATAATTATAAAGTCACATTAGTTTAGATAAACGTAAAAAAATGTTACATTTTTTGTTGTTAAATTGAGGACAATTGATGTTTAAGGTAGATTACTTGATGAATTTAAATGGAGGGGTGATGCGAGAGGGTGGGAGACAAATCGCTGGTAATTTAACTGATTTTATCTGTAATAGAAATCAGCATTGTTGAAAATTGATTAAGCGGAATGACTATAGCTTCCAGTAATTGTAATAATAGCAGCAAATGGCAATCCAAGCCAACGCCCACACACAAAGAGACAAGAGACAACAGACAATGCAACAGAAACATAATACCAATACCAATAACCAAATGAGTCAAAACAAAAGCCGCTTAAAGGCACAACAACAACAAAAGAAAAAAGGGTTGACTGGCTGGATGAATGGAGTACGGAATGGAAATTGGGAATGCCACATTAGAGGGCCATTTAAAATGCATTTGTTGGCCAAAGCTTACACAACAATACAAAAAGCCATGGCTAACTAACTAACTTGCCCATGACGACAAGATGATGATGATGATGATAATGATGATTACGGCCAGGTTCACTGTCAAACAGACAGTCAGAGAAAGAGAGAAAAATAGAAATTACCAAGCCAAGTTAAATTGCTGACTGATTGACTTGGGCCTAATCAAGGTCGTCCTAGCATTCATCTCTTGTCTTAAATGCTGTGCGGAAACACATTTTTTTCATTTTTTGTATCTAACCCAATTTCGTGCAAATGATTTTGTCTCCACGATACCCCAAAAACGACAGCAGAAATTCCAAAATGCCTTTACCTCTTTCGCCCCTATACCTGATGATAGGAAAGACGACGACAACAACGAAAAATGGCAATAACAATAATAATAAAAAATAATTATGCTCAATAATAAACAGCAATCAGTGATTGCAAAAGGCAAAACACAATTGAAGAGTTTGAAGTTTTCAACTTTTTTTATATTGTCAACATTTTCAGTTTTGTCATTGTTTTGTTTAGCTTTTAAAGTATTCAGTGTTCAGTCGTTCATTCGTTTGCCCACTCATGTGAGAAAGTCGTGCCAAATGCAGATTTTTCTATTTAATGATCATGATAATGCTATACAAATATTTCACATTTTATACTCTTGGCAATAGGGCATTATAAAATTGATCAGATGTTCGTAACAGAGTGAAGTATTCATATATATGTATTCTTGATTAGCATCAATCAGGAGAGCCCTCTATCCGTCTGTTTCAACAGATTGTTCATTTTCAGTATTCAAATATTTGGTAAGAAAGTTGGTATTAAAGTGTCTTGTTGGAATAGGTAAGTCGGGTTTGAGGTATTTACTAAGTATATGGGACTACTAAAGCACTATAGTATTATATGAACGATCAGTTGAAAAGTTAAAAGATGTTCATTAAATTAAACATTTCGATCATTGTTCAATCAACCCTAACTATCCAAAGTTTCAATATACATATCTTAATAAACAGAATGTTTCTTATAGGGAATAAAAATTGGCGGCTCTGTCAAAGGGTATATAAACTTCACCATAGTCGAAATTAGCTTCTTTGATATTTATTACAATTTCTGGTCTGTGTTTGACAATTTTTTCGAAAAAAAAATATATATATGTATTCACTTTGATGCTATCTATCATCAAACCAAACCATGTTGAGCAAATCTTTGTCTTCACTTTTATACAATAGAAACGACCCCATGAAACTCCTCCTTCTCCCCCCTAAGAGTGGGCAACAATGAACTGGATTTCTTTACTCTTTGCCTTGAATTACAACGTTCATTACAATAGAAAATGGAAATTAAACTGTGTGTGTGTGTGTGTAAAGCATGGCAAATTGCTGTCTTTAAGCTTTGATAGGATTTACTTTTCAAACCAAAAAAAAAAAAAAAACCCAAAAAATATTTCAAATATTTGTAGTTGAAAAAAAAAACTTGAGTTAAAAGCGAAAAATGTCTGCAAGGAAATGTTTTTAAACTAAGTTGCATTAATTATATCAAATATTTGTGTTTAGGGTCGCTTAAATCTTTAAAAAACTTAACGAATGAGTAAAACAGGGCTTAGAAAAAAAGGTATAGTTTAAAAAGTTAACTAAAAGTCTCTTAAAAGTTCTAAAAATCTTTGAAAGTCTGTTATCTAGTAAAATCTATGTGAAATAAAAGGATGGATCCGTTCATAATGTACCCTTCCCATTAACTCTCAATTTAAATATCCATATGTAGTTTAAGCTATGTCGTATTCATTTATCTATAATAGATCTCTGTTCTTTTCAAAATCTTTTAAAGTTCTCAAAAAAAAAAAAAATCATTAACCAAAATGTACACATAATAAAAGTAATTAAATCTTGAAAAAGTTCCTGAGGGAAAATATAGATTACTTTTGATACATAATTATATAATATGGCCACACCTATGTAACTAACTAGTCCACACTAGTAAATTAATCAAAGACTATGCAAAAATTTCTATTTAATTTAAAGTTGAAATTATCTTTAGATAATACCAATTTAAGAAGTACTGCAAAAGTAATTAACATATTCATAAGACCTACATAAGTATGAGGAAAATTGCCTAAAGAATTCTCAAGATTCAGTTTTAGAAAATGCATTTCCATTAGCCAAAGTTCCCAGTTCCCTTCTTATATACATATATATATATATAGTTTTTAATTTGCAACATCCCAGCAAAAGAATCTAATTAAAATGCGCGCTAGAAATACCAGAACAAGTTTCAGCTAAAGTAGAGAAGCTGCAGTAACTGAAGCTGACGGGCGACCTCAATGCAGAATGACTTTGGGATGCAAATTTTGTTCTATCTATCCGCCTGCCAGTCTGTCTGTCTGTCTATCTGACTGACTGTCACGCTGCCTTTCTGCCACTTTGTCTGTTGGTTGGTTACCAACAAAATGTCAATTGTAAATGCAACACCAACAGCAGCAGCAGCATCAGCATCAGCAGCCCAAAAACCAGCCAACCTAACCAACTGCGGGCTCTAGTTACAACAAACAAATATTCCGTAAATTAAAATTAGTTGTTCATTACTGACTTTGAAATACCCTTTTTTAAACGAAGATACGGCAATTTACAAGCGATTCTCTTTGTATGGTTGTTTAAATACAAGTTATATAAATTTCTAAAACACTTAAAAGACTATTTCAAATAATAATTAAATTTATAATATAAATATTCTTTAAAAAATAATTTAATATAGTTTTCTATTTGAAATATAATCCGCTTGACTTTTGAAAGTTCAAAAATATATAAAGGAAGTGTTGAAAAATGCATTTTGTAATATTTGCAAACTATTTTTTAGTTCTTATTTATTTCCTTTACTGTAATATTATATTTTGTTACTATTTCACACTGAAACTGAATACAAAGACGAGAGATTTTATTAT
The DNA here is from genome assembly GCF_018902025.1 of Drosophila willistoni. Classification (NCBI taxonomy): domain Eukaryota; kingdom Metazoa; phylum Arthropoda; class Insecta; order Diptera; family Drosophilidae; genus Drosophila; species Drosophila willistoni. Next base: position 3,449,310 of record NW_025814054.1, on the reverse strand, counting down.
ATTTATAACACACGCTAAACTCCGGAGTTTAAAACTACATTATTATGTTTTCGCATCATTTAGTTATAATTCTCAACTAGTTTTGGCTTTGAAGACTTTGGGGGCGTCGTCATTAGAACTCTCTGGAGAAATTATGATCAAATTTAAGAGTTCTTGTTCTTGTTAAGCTATAATTTTAGAATCGTTTATCAACTTAGTCCTCAAGATGATAACTCGAATATAATGATTAAACTATTGAACCTATTTTGAAATATTCTTACAGGGTATATTGAAGCTTACTTAGCTTACTTACTCTGTCTCTGTCTCTTTTAGTCGTTCTCTGTGTCTCTCGCCCTCTGCCTTCTTATCATTGTGCTATTTATATGTAATGAAATCAGTTCTACTACCCCATCTGAACCCAGCATCTCATTCCGTTTGGCACGATGGTTTACTCCCCCGTCATCGTCATAGTTAAGTTGGTTGCCAACTTTAGAGTAGAAGTGTAAGAAATCTGCATTTCAAATCAGCGACAACAAAACACAGAGAAATACAAAAAAAACTATACCATATATATATATATATATATATATATGTGCATACATATGTATGTATAGAAAAAAATGTAAAATAAAAGCAGCTCTTACAATTGCATGCTCCAGTAATTTTCACCCAAAAAGGGGGGCAGAATGCTGCGGATGGGGCGGGGCGGTTCAGCATCAACAAGTGTCTGTATGTGTTTAAAGGGTTACCACATGAAAATGAATGAAATTCCCAGGCCCAACAGAACGGGGCCTTCCATATAAATGCATTTACATACATATATATTTGAACCGACCGTCGTCTCCATTACCAACTCACTTACCGACAAAGCTTGTTATTCAAATTGATAGAGAAACAGAAACAAAGAGATAGAGAGAGGGTGAAAGAGGAGGGGGAGGCGAAGAATGGGGCACAGCAATTGTGGGGGGTGTGCAACATTGCAACAAAAAGGGTCAAATAGAATTTCATGCTTCAAGAGTTACGCCGGCAATTTCCACCTCTCCATCTCCATCTCTGCCTCCTCTTTTATCTCTTTTACGTTTTCAGTTTAGTTAGTTAAACTTTTTAAGTTTTTGATATGTTTTAGAAACAATGAAAACTGTCTCGCTGGTCTTTTGTGGCCAAAGTTATGACCAGACCGGACTAGACCAAAAACAAAAACACACACACACACACACACACACACAGAAAACCGGAAGTTAATATACAGCAAACAAAAGAGAGAGCAAGTGAGTGTGGGGTACAGGTGGGGGACAAAACCATCTGAATCTTAGTCATGGACTTGAAATCTTCTTTTTTTTTTTTTTTGTTATTTGACGATCTCTAGTTGACATTATTCTTTTGATAGTTGAGAAGGCAATTTACTTTGTGGAAAGTTGCTGATAAACATTAGACTAACTAGAATTTCATCAAAAATGTTAATGCAGTGAAACCACGTTGAAAGAGATTGAGATAGAGGGAGAGACAGAGAGAAAGATACAGAGAGATATAGAGAAATCTTAAATGCCAAATACAAAGCTATTAGAGGGTTGAGTTATGTTTACATGATAGTCGATCTATTACAAATCTGGTAATTATCCAGTTTGATGATAATCGCTACGAAAGCAAAAACATTTTACTGAGAAAATTATGTTTAAGGTCGCTGAATCCTTTGGAAACTATATAAGTAGTCGTTCGATTTTTATGAAATTTAGTACATTTATTCATAAGTGTATCCAAGTGCAAATCACTTAACATTATAAGAATCGCTGGAAAAATAACAAAATTATTGAACTAAAACTTAATTTTCGATCGATTAGCGACCCATCAAGAAGAGCCATAGCGTAGGTTGCATTTTTTTTTGTTTTTTGAAAAAGGAGTATTAATGAATAATTGGAATATTTAGAAAATTACTTATGACTCTTGACTTCTTTAATCAGAAAAAGGATTCGTATATGATCAACAAACTTAAAGATAAATGTTTTTAAATTTGCTTCAACAATTATTTCTATTCAATAAGATAATAAAATCAAATCTAAGTGAAACCGCACCTTAAAAATTCTTGTGAATTCTTGCCTTTTCCGAAACATTTGCCCATTCTATGGATAACATTTCTAAATAACCAATTTGATATGCATATTTTGTACATCAAACAAGCCGAATGTAGCAAAAAATTACAGACTCCCATATACAATGAGATAGATAAATCAAAATTACATTAATTAACAACCATGTAAAATTGCGCCAAATTGAGTTTTTTCTTCTCTTTCGTTTTTCTAAATTGACCACAATTTTTTTTCGCGAAGGAGGGGCGTGTCCAGGCAAAACCACAAATGGTAATTTGACTAGTTGTTTGGTTTTGTTTTTGGTTGTCAGTTAGTTGGTTAGTTACTTGGCCAAATGAAATTTGCAATCAAAAAAACATCTGTTGAAATAACAATTTTTTGATTGTCAAATGCGAGTAAGTTTAGATACCTATGATCACCCACACACAGATGGATACCCTGCGAAGGTGATTAATTAAGAATATATAGGTATAAAAAAATACAAATATTTCTAGATCAACAGTCATCATCATATTTCTATAATGAGAAGTGAGGTTTAAAGTCTTTTAACTTTTCCTTCGTTTATCACAATATACCCTTACTTAAACCTTTGAGTTTTCATAGGGTATGTAAATGTACTTTTCATTTTCCGGATGTGGGTGTGGTTGGTCTGGGGGAAGGGGGAGGAGGAGGTTGGGCATAACAGATTACATCATAATTTAGTTTAGGACAAAAATATACAAACCAAACTAAAGAAAAAAGAAAAAAGAAACAATTTTCACCAACTTTAAACAAATAGTTTTTATTTTTGCGTTTCTTTTGGTTTTCTTTCGTTAAAGTTGTGGGTCAAAGTCTTTGAAAAAATGATGTTATAAAAGAAAAAGTAAACCATGAACATAAAAAAATCAACGCTTTAAAAAAAAATAATCAAAAAAAAAAAAACAAAGAAAGAAACAAAACCAAGTTATGTATAAGAAAACATGGCGCATAACTGACAAACGAGTTCTGCTAGACAATCCTCCTGCTCCTCCTTCTCCTCTATATCATCCCCTTAGCGAACCCCCTTCCCCCCTACCCTGTTCTCCACAATCCATTTGCAGTGCACTCTCTTCGCTTCAATAAATGTGGAAAATGTTAAGTATACCAGAAATTTATTGCAGCTATTTTTTAATGTAGTGTGAAAAAAATACGAAAAAATAAATCTGAATTAATAATGAATGAAAAAAATATAAAAAATATAAAAAACAAACAGCAGAAAAAACCCCAAAATAGAAGGAAAAAAAAAGCGAGCAGAGTAAAAATAATTTCTCTAATTAATTGTACATGCGTTTAAAAGGGGCAGAGAGGGAGAGGGAGGAGGTTGTGTCTTTTCGAAATTTTCCCCTTTTTTGGCCAAGACAATTTTTTCTTATGAAAAACCACGCCAAATGAAAGCCAACAAACGATACATCTCTGTGTGTGTGTGTGTGTGCATGTGTGTGGCAACAACTTGGCGACACTTTGACAACATTTTTGAAATTTTCATTTATTTCTTTTCATCTGCAAAAAAAAAAAAAAGAAGAAAAAAAAAACCAAAGCTCGATCTCTTGGCTAATTTAACGCGCATTTTTTTTTCCATTTATTAAAATTGTTTTCAGGATGCCAACAACATTGGCTGCGGCGCACCCAACTATGGACAACAGCAGCAACAGCAGCAATTGCAACTGCAGCAGCAACAACAACAACAACAACAACAGCAACAACAACAACATCCACCGCAACTAAATGTCGAGGCTGTCATATTACAGAATCAGGTGGATTCATTGCAATGGCAATTGAAACAGGTGAGTTGTGAATTGGTTTTACTTACATGTAGCTAGACTAACAAATGAAATATGGAGAAGGGAGAGTAGGAAGAGCAGGGGGACGGTGGTCACATAAATCTTGGCTGAAAAAACGAAAGACTTAAAACACAAACGTGAGTGGTTGGAAATCAAATGCTAAATGCCAATCCCAATCCCAATTCCAATTCCCATTTCAAGTGAATGGATCTTGTTTTTGTTGTTGTTGTGGAATATATGTTACACATGCTTTGCATAAACATTTACATAAATATATCCACAGACATCCATCTAAACATCCATCCATCCATCCAGTTGCCATTAGTTAAAGTTGTTTCCTTGTCTTTGGACTTGCCTTTCTTTCCGCTCATTCTTTTAAATTGTTCTCACGCTTAATTATCAAATAGAATTCTACTTTAGCCATTTGTCTGTCTGTCTGTCTGTCTGTGTTGGATAAGTGGATTTTTAGCATTTCCTTTAATTCTTTTTTTTTAGTCTTTGTCTATTCTATTCTTTTCTTTTTATTATTTCTTTTTCTTTTTTTTCGCTCCTCTTTGAGGGCCACAATTAGTCGGCATATTCTGGTCTGAACGCTTAATTATAGAGCTAACCCCCCCTTACCCCATATACAAGAAGAAGTCGGATCTCTCTGCCACTCTCTCACTCTTCTTCTCCGTGTTTATTCTATTCTGTTGTGTCTTGGTCTTGGTCATCAGATTGTCTTGACTTTGACCATTTCCTCTACATGCAGCTGGCAGCTGAGAGTTAATTTTATACTTCCTCAACCTCGAAAGGTTGATGATAATGGGGACTAAGACATCGTCTTCCTTGGATTCTTCTTTGTATTCAATATTCTGTGATGGTCCATCAAAGATTTCTAGTAAATGATTAACTTTATGTGTATGTTGAAAAGCAAAACCAAAACCAAAACCAAAAGAATTGATGCTGTACACAAGTTGATAGTGATCTTATATGATACATGAATGTAGGTAGATATATATGTATATATGTACTTGGCATGAGGGACGACTTTAATAACTAATTGCTTACAATGTAGTCAAGTCATGGAATGACTTGTCAATTAAGCTTTGATCAGAAATCGTTTTCATAAAATAACATCAATATTTTTTATAGTCCAAGCACTTAAGCAACTTTTAAAAATTATTGCTGAAAATAAGTGGAGTTCATTTAATACAAATGGCAAATAAATGTTGCTAAATACATACATATATAAAGTGCCCCCAAAGGTATGCCATGTAAACTTGTCTCTTTGTTTACTGAGGCATTTATTGATAGTTGATGGTATCTAAAAAGTTCATTCAAAAACAAACTTAAAATAGATTTCACACAAAAGAAATAAATGATATTTACTAAAACTTCCAAACGATTTGACCCTTAAAATATGCTACAGTTTATTCAAATTTTAGCCACCAATTGACAATTATGTTGTTTATAATAAAGTTGATGACTATTTGATGCTTTTGTTTTAATAATAAAGTAATTGTGGTTTGATCTACAGATCAACTCTAATCAACGATTGGTTGCCCCTTAAAGTTGGCTATGCAATATATATTATTTTTGGGGTCTCTCTAGAGTTTATTTCATTTTGGAGTTTTCGTTAAATCAATTTCATTTTAAGACTATTCTAGAACTTATATATCTATTAACCAACTACACACACGCACACACACACACATTCCTAAAATATACCAAATTTAGGTCATTTTCTTTTTTTCCTTTTGGCTCTTCTTCTTCTTCTTCTATATTCTATCAACTAAGCTTTCTCATAGATTTTCCACTTGCCAGCATCATGAACTAACCCACTTAGCACCTTTAAGCCGATTTTACTTGCATCTTTGCACCTGCTGACCTTCAATGTAGCATCACACACAGACACCCATACATATGCTCACACACACACACACACACACATCACTTTCAATTCCAATTCCAATTGAGATTCTACCATAAAAATATATTTACGCTTTCCATATCGATTTAATGCGCTCTCAAGGGGAAAGCAGAGAGAAACATAGAGTAATAGAGAAGAGGGAGAGAGAAAGGGAGTAAGAAGGGGAGACGTAACTGAGAAGAAGGTGAAGCAAAAAGCATTGCAAAAAAAAAAAAAAACAAAAGCCAAAGAAAAATAGAAAGAAAAACACATATAATCAGTGATAAATATTTTTCCTCTTCTATCGAGAGAGTTGTGGCCAAGGAAAAGACTAGGAAAAACTAGGTTACTCTACGAAGAGAAACAAAAACAAAAAAAAAACTTCATTAAGAAGAAAAACATCAAGTTCGTGTGGGCAGACGTGATTTTTTGATTGATTGATTGATTGACTGATTGACTGATAGATTGATAGGCAAAAGCGAAAAAAACCAAAGAAACCATTGAACGACCAGGCGAGTCTGTGGGATGAGGCGGGGGGAGGCATACGTTTGGTTTTTTTTCTTTTAAGGAAATGCGTAAGTTAAGCAGCTGACAGAGCGGAACTAAGCCATGAAAAATCCAACAAAAATCTGGTGCAGCAATTCCCCAAGCAACCCATCATCACCCCCACCCACCGCTCCAATTGCACATTAATGAATTAAACAAAGCATAACAACAAAATTAAAAGAAATGAAAAGCAACAACAACAACAACAACAACAAAGCAACAAAAATAAAATGCATTTCCACATAATTTTCAAATAAATCAACAGCACAGCAAACAATTTTCCAAAACAAAACACGCAGTAGGAAAAACTGCCAATGAAAAACATAAAAAAAAAAAACACGAAAAAAAATACAACTGCAAAAAAAATTACACCAACTTGCTGCAAAAATCATTACATAATCATCTAAACGGGCTTAAAAGAGGAAAAACAGCTAACCGAAATTAACATTTTTCGCCAGCTTGCCAACTCTGTGTGAACCTTTTTTGGCCAATTTTCAAATTGTTGTCGCCAAGGCGTGGCCCCCGCCCTCTATGTTGATGAGGCGAAGGTGGCAAATGGTGGCCAATTTGGCAAACACCTTTTGAAATGGCTTTCGATAATTGGCCATAAGACAAGACTGGCTTTGGTTTTTGGTCTTGGTCTTGTTTTATTTTTTTTTTTTTGGCTCTCGAGAAGTGTAGCGAAACCGACATAAAGAGAAAAAAAAAGAAGCGAAGCGACTTTTATTATCTGGATTGAGTTGATTTTATCATACCCTATTTATTTAGTCGTAAACTAAACGGGTATATTACTATACAAGATGACATAGAACACATTTTCATAACGTTTTGGAATTGAAACTTGATATATTTGCAAGGTGATTTAAGAAATTTTTTAAGATATTCAGTAGTAAAGCTAATAGACATCTTTAAACTATCTTACTTATTAAAATCGTTTGACTGTAAAAAATATATCAAACAAAATTCTAGAAATTTTTGAAAGATATGTAAATTTGCTGTTCGAAAAGTCGAACAATGTCCAACAATGAGTTAAAAGCACATCATGTGGACAAAATTAATTATGGATGATGGATGATTTTCGAATGATGTCTTCTATTTGTCATGATTTAAATTCAAAATTCTAGAATGGTCAAAAAACAGAAAAACTAGGAGCAATTTAACCTTTAAACACTTTTTAGATTTAGAATAAAGAGATCAATACAAGAACTCTGTCAAAATTAGGGTTTACATCAGAGCACAAAGACAAGACCAACTTCATTTTACTAAGTTATCAGTTAGTAAAAGTTATCTTTCTCCCAGGTTATATCTTGTGAATTTATCATCTCTTTTTACTGTCGCTTTTTCGTTAAGTTCGATTTTAAAGTCACAATTATCTTAAAGAAGTTTTCACTTCAAAAGTGATGCGGAGAATAAAAAGAAAATCCAGAAATTCCCAAATTCTAAATGACAAAATTCATATTATTAAAATACATTTAAATAGGTCAATCTAAAAACTAAATTTTTGAAAATTGTAAAAAAATGGAAATGCATTTATCTATATGTTTTTAATAATGAATGAATATTCTGCTAGGTCTATCCAAATCATATTTTAGTTTAGAAAATAGACATCGTATTATTATAATTCAATATGAGGGTATCTAGAAGTCGTTTAGATGCGCTTAGCACTTTTGTTTGTTAGTGGCCCACAGACCCAGAGATCAAAAAAAGAAAGAAGGAGGGTAACAGAAGATAAAAAAAAAAGTGAAACAAAAATCAAACGGCATTTAAGTGAAAGTTATAGCTAAGGAGAAGGCCGGACCGAGCCGAGCCGTTCGTTGATGCTGCTGCTGCTCCACTAAGATAAATCTGCATTAACAACAAGTCAATGTAAATTGTTTGATACAGATAACCAGACACACATACATACATATGATTATTAACATAAATTATGAATTTATAAGCATTTTTAAATCACACTTTTCATCTTGTCACACACACACACACAGTTTTGTAGGCAATTTGAATTCATTGACCTTTTGATGGCAGTTACAGTGGATAAAACAGCTCAAGATGATGTGTGATGATCTAACTTTCGCTACCAAAACAAAACTCACCTAAAAAGTATAAAAAGAAGAATTTAAATAAGCCAAGTTTTCGTACCTATTAATTTATAGTTTTAAGATCAAAATCTCTCTATATATGTTGTATATGGAAATCTACAAACCATTTGCCATTTAAAGGCATGAAAGTTAGCTGAGTTTTATGTGTGTGATGAAAAAAGAATTATGCAGAATTAGTAATAGACGAACCATGAAATGATACTCCTAGTCTAATCTTGTCATCTCTCTCACTCTCTCGCTTTTTTTTAGACGGAAACCAATTGCGACATGTATCGGGCCGTTATGGAGGAAGTGGCCCGATTCTTTGATCGTTACCAACAGCAACAACAGAATTATAGAAATATTTTGGCAGCAGCCGAAAATGGACATCAGCAGCAAATTTCACGCTCAAAGAGTTTGCATCATGTCCAGGCAGTGGGCAATAATAGCCCAATGCAAATGGATGGACACAATCAATTGGATATTGGCAGTGCTGGCGGTGGTGGTGGTGGTGGTGGTGCCGGTGGTGTCGGAGGCAATGATAGTGCTGCCTATTTAAGGGCCAGAAGTAGCACCAATTTAATGTTAAATAAATCAATGTTAACCATGAATGATGAGCATAACTATGAGAGTATAGCACCAGCTGGTAGCTACAATGCTTTCAAGGATTTCACATGGTAAGCTAAAGCTTAGATCTATCAATATCAATAATTCTTTCTAATATCGCATCTCTCCCTCTGTCTGTTGACCAGGCGCCGCTCACCCAAGAAACCAGGCGGTAATGGAGGCGGTTGCAAGGCACGTCTTTCCTCACCCGAGGCAGAAGCAGAGAAACTAAATCAGGAGGCATTTCGTTTGGCCCGAACCATACGCAATTTACTGCATACGAATCAACAACAGACGGATCTTATGCAACAGTCACGTCACTCATTGGCCTCCACATCGATTGGTTCGCATCATTATAGAAAAATGTCATTGCACAATTCCACTGCCCTAATGATGGAGACATCAATTTCACCGGCAACGATGGCCAAAACAAATGCTGCAGCCGAAATGCTTTTTCTGCGAGCCAATAATATACGAGATTCACGTCTTTCATTACGCAGTTCCACCGATAGTTCTGTTCATTCCACGATCTCATCATCGACAGCCTCATCGTCGTCAAAAATTGAAACGGATGATGAAACTACAACCACTTCAACCACCAACAACAACAACAACAACACTAATGGCATTAACCCCACCACCAACACCACCACCACAGGCAACACCATCACATCCTCCTCTTTGTCCAACAATACATCAACATCAGCCATTATCAATAAGCAAGCAAATGTCAATCATCATGGTTCAAGCACTGAGGATGAGAGTGGTTTCAGTTCAATTAGCTCATTTCATGATATTGGCTTGCCCCTAAGCTCCACATTGATAGCAACAGATGAGAAACAACAACGTCGTTTATCCCTATCCAGTAATCTATCCACCAACAACAACAACAACAACAACAACACAGAGAGTCGCAATTCTACACTGAAATCGGCATTAAATGGCATTGGCTTACCTCCACCTAGCAGCAGCAGCAGCAGCGGCAGCAGCAATAGTTCCAAGACCATCTATCGCAGTACGGGCAGCACCCATTATAATCGCTTCTCCACCTTATCAAACGAAGATGCTGCAGCTGTTCTGTGGGTCTAAAGCCACAACACATTTTCACCTACAAATTTCTCCTACCCAGTGTAACTTGTAAGATTTTTTTTGATAGTGCCTCATGCTTAGTACTTAACCATAAGAGGCCACAAAGGGTGTGTGTGTGAGAGAGAGAGAGAGAGAGAGCAAAGATATGCAATGACAGCAAAATCTTGCCCAAATCGGTTATGATTACAAAATCATATAGCAATCCATGCATATCTCTCTTTCTCTCTCTCTCTTTTATTCGCTCTTGCTCTCTCCCTTTTGGTCTCGATCATTATCATTTTGAATGCTGTATACTTTTTTTCGCTCTATGTTATTTAATCTATTACTATTATTATCATATTTTGTATGTGAAACCCAAAAGCATTTTTAAGTTTAAATGAAAAAAAATTTTATTTTTTTTACGTTTTTTTTTTCTTTGTTTAAGTTAGATTTTGCAGTATTTATAAATAAAATATAATATAAAATATATATCTTAAAACATTTTTGAAAATGTTCTTATTGTTGTAAAATTAATAGAATCGATAGCAAATTGTTGTTGAGGATTTTGAAACTGTTATTTTATTTGAAACTCAGTTCGAAATATTATCTCGACACAAAAGTCAGATAGTTTTAAAACTTCTTTTAAACATTTTATTTTTAGGCAAGCCTGGGCCTAGAAATGTAGAAAAATTTCAATCGGAGGTATTTGCCTCCAAAACTGTCCCTCTCCCATTGAGGTCAAGGTCCAAAATTTAAAGGTATTGGTCTATACTTTATCGAAGATGGATTTTAACAACCTTCCCTACTCAATCAACTGTCATGGACACCATTAACAGATGATATCCAGAGCCGAATTTTACTTTTTTTTGAATATGAGGTTTCCTTTTTTGAGCCTTTTCTATACAAAATCTGAAAAATTTATGCAAAATCATTTCAGCCCATATTAATACTTTAGTTCAGTTAAGTTCCTGTATACCATTCAATAGAATTGAAATTATTCAACTTTTGCGTAAAAAATTATAAGCTCTATCGATTGAGTACTAAGAAAGATTTTGTTAAAACTAAAGTTATGCAGTTACAAGTGATAGAAAGTAGAATTTTCTAATAATTAATAAATCGAATTATTAATAACTCTATTTTCAGGAGATTTAATTTACATTTATAATGGATATTTCTATTTAGCATTGCTTTCTCATTCTGAAATCTAAATTTTTTTTGTGTGTTTTTTCAAAATTTATTGTTGGATTATTTAAATTTTTAAATATTTCGCCTTTTTGTCTTTTAAAATTTCTTTTGGCCCAAATTAATCCAACAAAATTATGTGCAAAATTATATGATTAAAACACCAGCCTTTCTTATCTCGCTTCACGACCTCCGCTGCAACTTATTGGCATTTATAGGGAAATAACGTGTTAAGATTTTCCTTCCAGAGAAGGAGCAACGACTTTGAGAAACCAATTATGATCAGTGCACCAATGGAGACGTTGACCTTTACGCCAAATAGATATATGAAACGAAAACAAGGGAATTTCTGCAATAGAGTAACGAACGAAGTCCATTATAATGCACAATTCAGGCATCCTCTGGAACATATATGGACATTATGGTATTTAGAGAATGATCGTTCCAAACATTGGAAGGATATGCTTAATGAGATAACACAGATTGAGAGTGTAGAGACATTTTGGAGTATGTATTATACTATAAAAACGCCATCAGAGTTGAAAATTGGTTGCGATTATTCCATGTTCAAGCGGAACATAAAGTAAGTGAAGGAACAGGACTCACCAGGGCTTGTAATCCTTTTTTCGTCCGTTCGACTTTAGACCCATGTGGGAGGATGAGGCCAATATCAAAGGTGGTCGTTGGCTCATAACTGTTGCCAAAAACTCCAAAACGGAACTCGATCGCATCTGGCTGGACATATTGCTCATGATGGTGGGCGAGAGTTTTGACTATTCTTATGAGATTTGTGGAGCCGTCATTAATATTCGTGCCAAGAGCAATAAGATTTGTAAATTTCTTCCCTTTTTTTTGTCATACTTCTTCGTCTATGTTTCTCATCTCTCTCTCTCTCTCTTTCTCTCCACTATCACTCTATCGACTCTATAGCTGTTTGGACAGCAAATAGTTCAAATGAATTGGCCATTTTGGAGATTGGTCAAAAACTTAAAATGCTATTGCATTTACAAACGCATAATCTACATTATCAATTACACTCGGATGCAATGTCTAAAATCAATTCGGGCGTTAAATCGGTTTATACTCTATGAAGGAAAACCAAATCACCAAATCAAAATTCTTTATTTTGTTGTTAAAAATTTCTTATTTGGTCGTAGTATTCGACTGATCGTGAGATCAACTTAAGGAATAAAAGAGGCTGTGTGTTTATATAAAATGTTGTTTCTTTATATATATATATATTAAAGTTATATTAATTTTTATATATTAAATATTAAAATACAAAAAAAAAAAAGAAAAAATTTACTCAGTAAACATTCACAGCGATTCGCGGCGCATCGATCGATAGATCATCATAAGCGAATGCGTTTTCTAGTCACTATTTAAGATTAGTTACAATGGGACATACAAATATGTACAGAAATATATGAATGAATGAATATGTATAATTGAGAGACTACTACATGTGATATATACAGTTAATCAATAGCGATCGGGGCAAACGATTCAACATTTGCCCAAAAAGCTGAATACGAATTCAGCCAAATAGAAACATTAGCATAGAACGAAGAATAAGTGTGTTAATTTGCAATTGAGGATGTGTCTTGTCTTCGATCAGTTTGTGGTACGATTAGAGTGAGGGCGAAAGTGAGTGTGATTACGAGTGTGTGTGTGGTGTAGCTGTAGTGCAGCGAGATTCTGGGTTTCGTTGAATATAAAACACACAAAATGGAATACATTGGCGAGTCCTTGGAGTCTCGTAGTCATTGGATTTATATGCGGTCAATGCCTGGTTTATTCTTGCGTGTGGGCTGCACTGAAAGCGGCGGCACCGATTGCGTTGAGGGCGAATTGCTGCGCATATCCTCATCGTCATCATCCACTTCCTGTTGAAGAGAAAACGAAATGAGTCATTAACTATTACAATAGGATGTTCAAATTGATTTTCCTGCCACATACATTGATGTTAGTGCAGCTCGCCAAACGCATTTGGGACAATTGGGAGGCCGGCGTCAATGAGTTATTGCTGCCAAATGGCGACGTCATTATAGTTGATACAGCACGTTTCAATTTGTTTGGAGTTTTGTTGAAGGAGAACGCTCGACCGACCTGAAAAACCGATTGCACGTGATTCAAAACTATCAATTCATACAATTCCTTTTGGGTAGCTACCTTAAGGCGTGTCCTCGCAGCCAATTTGAAAGCCTTGCTCAAAGTACTGACATTTGTATCACTTATGTCCACTTGCAGTTCCTTGGAAGTGTGGCACAGCAAGATATTACTCTACATTAGAAGTAAACACATATCAAATTAATATGCAAAATGATATATTCTCGCATCAAAAAGAAACTTACAGCATCAGTCCGACATGTGTGAGCAGCTATTTGCATCGACAACTTCTTAACATAGACCGATTTCTCCGTTTCCTCGTCAGTTATGCTAAATGCATATAGATTCTCCTTCTCATCGCGTAGCAGGAGGCCAAATGCACGCGAGCTATCCGTTATATCGATCACAAATTGAACCGTATTCAATGAAATAAACTTGATATGCTTGTGCGTTTTGGCCGTACTTGGGGACTTGGCCGTATTGAAACCTCTTGATTTCCGCTTGCACAACTCAATGGAATCGGAGAAAAGGAATAATAGTAAACTGTCGCCACGACCGCTTAGCGAATCGGATAACTCATTCACTTCGCACTTCGATATGAAACTCCTGTTGGAGCTAACCAAATGCGCTGGGCAACCTTCGATATCGTTGAATATATCGAACATGGCCATTCTCGATTCGGTGCGCCGTTTATCCTCGTTTATGTGTAACATAACCTGTTTGATGGCCTTGAGGGCCTCCTCGAGCCTCGCATGGTCCACATTAGAGCCTGTGGTGTGTTTTAGGATGTCGTTTAGCAGAAGACTTATGCTTGGCAAGCGCTGAACTGGTCGAATCATGAGATCCTCCAAGCTCTGGCGACCGCATTCCGGTTTCATCTGGTTAATCTTGAGGAATGCATGGAAGCGGGGATATTCCCGATCGCAACGATGCAGTTGCTCTTTCATTTTCTCAAAGAAATTCACATAGGGAGGATAGGCCTTGACCAATTGATCTTGATGTTGAATGATAATGTCACCAATTAGACAATCCTCATGCCAATTCGAATGCATATCGCGTAATTTTTCAAGCATTGATTGATGCACCTCATGTATGGGTTGAAAATTACCAAAAATCGATTTAATTTCAGATTTATTTAGCAATTCATCATCTTCGGTTTCGGCCAACTCATCGAGTTTGTTTTTGAACAGCTAAGAATCAGGATAAAGGAAGGAGAAGGACATTAGTTATTTAACTGCATTGTCGTGATTTGGTATCATTCAATGCTACTTACATTCAATATGGTATCCAATATTCCGACATAATTCGATTCCGTGGTAAAGAAATCCATAAAATGATTAAACCGCATTGATTTCTTTGCCGGCGTTGAGGATTCACCACCAACTTCCGCCTCTCCCGCCTGCATTAACAGCTTGTCACCCAGCGATTTATCCGGACTGGTCGTGCAATCGAAAAAACTATTCGAACCAGACAAGAGGCCAGCTTCTGATACAGAAGAACGTCTCTTGCTGGACCCCAATGGAGTGCCCTCCAATTGTAGACGCTGTGAAATTCGTTTGCGTTTCCTTTTGTTATTGCTAAATAGCAGCGATTCAGGACGATCAGCTGTATTCGGGGTGTTTGCAAAGGTATCCAGATACTAGAGGATAGATATAGATATAGATTATTATTGAATAAGTTGCAGTTGGGCAGATAACTCACGTCTCCAAACAAGTAGTCCCGTTCATTGGCATAGCCATCCTTTATGTAGTACCAAAACCAATCCGATTTCAATATATGGGAGCTCTTGTTATTTGGCTCTGGTTTCGTTGTAGTTGTATGCTCATCAACCACCTAAATAATGAGCAACGAGGATCGAGCATCAGCAGAATGGAAATATGGGAAATGGGAAATGAGAAAAGAAAATATTGTAAAGATTTTTTCAATTAAAAGTCGCGCAACATTAAAATTAGTTTGGAAAAAATGTGCTAAAATGTTTTGTTTGTTTTCAAATATATAAATATTACCCATATATATATATATATATATTCGTGTGCATGTCAGTGGGTTCTTATTTATCTATATATATTTATATACATATATAGAGTTGTAATCAAGTTAAGCATCAGCATCGGCAGCAGCAAGCACAATAAATTTTTCAAATAGGCCCAAACAAAACATTTTTATTATGCACATTTCTTTTTGGCAAACACATTGAAAAACGATGAAAAGCGAGCAAGGAAAATCGAAAATATATATAAGTATGTGTATGTGGAAAGAAAAATAAAATATAAAAATCGAGTGCGCAAAAATTGTTTATCAAAAAAATTCCTCAATGTGAATGAAACATTTGTGCAAATATTTGTTAGTCCATAAGCTTTTTTTCTATTTGCTAATTTTTGCTACTTTTTTTTTTTTGTCTAGTCTATATTGTTCTAGCTTTTTTTTTTTTTTTTTGGTAAATGTTTTTTGGTTCATTCAAGCTGAACCGTACGTGTGTGTTTCTGTTTGGTATTTATATATTTATTGTATTTGCTCTGCGCTCTTTGCATTTGCATTTACATTATGTCTGGTGAATAATGCTTAGAGATGGAGGAAACACAAACCAAAATTATTTGAAAAAAGAAAATATCAAGAAAAGAGAACTTAAAGAGGCACTTAGGCATAAATGAAAAGTTAATGGGTGTCTACGTAATTATGATAAACTTAAGTATTGAATAATAGCGAATAATATAGGAAAAAAGTATTTTCCAAACAAATTAAAAAGATAGATCGACTAAGCTTATCGATTTTTCTTTGGTTAGTAACTTAACTAGAGGAGAAATTACACATTAAACTACCACTTACCACATGAGAGCACTCTGGATCATCCAATTCGGCATACATTCCACCATTTTCCAATAAAACATCCACCATATGTTGATGATCCTCTGCCGGGAAGCCGAAAAAACAGATTTTATGACCTTCAAAAGGCTTCAATTTGTGCGATTTAGTGAAATTTTCTTTTGTGGCATCAAAATCTAAGGTATTCCGCTCATCCCAGGCGGCGTATACCCAAGCTGGTCTGACTATCCCCAAACGAAAAGTTTTTGCGTATCTATGGGAGGAGAAGAAACAATCAATGTTATATACGAATCACTGCAATTTATCTATGATTAACTCACTCGTATTTTTCTCCACCACTTTGGTTACAAATTAAATGAGTTGTACGCTTATTCAAATCCTTTTTAATACACCCGCCCATTGAGTGGATCAAATGGACCATTTTAGTCTGTGGATAGAAATTTAGTTTAGCACAAAGATCGGATCGGAGCGCTGCCATCCATCCATCCATCCACTCACCAACTCTTCCCGCTTCCTTATGCCAGTGAAGCTGGTCACAACGCCCTGCATGGCATAATTGTAGATGGGTCGTGTGTTCTGCCCAATGGTAATTTTCAACTGAGCCGCATGCTTCAACGCGGGGGGACCCAAAATACTGCAGAGATACAAAGAGGAGAAAGAGGAGGAAAGATACAATTAAATATTTATGTGGCACACTTTGAGTTATGCAAGGCAATCTGGTTTTAATGTCCCAATTGACCTTGGCAGTTGGCCTCCCCCATAGATAGATACAACATCAGAAGAAACCAACTCCAATCACCTCCAGCCCTGCTCTTGCTCCTTCTCCTACTCCCCCTGAGAATGGAGGAGAGATCAAGTTTAGTAACGAAAAGGGCTTTTGTTTATTACCCCGGACGGACTTGTAGCTTCTACTGAGAACAACAGCTGCTGACTGCCTGTGCCTGTGCCTGCCTCCTTTCCCGCTGTGTCTGGCCAAAATGCCGGAAGTTTTCATAAACAAATCAATTGAACGGAAGTGGGCGGCCTGCCGCCTGACTGATGATTGGGAGAGGAATTAAATGGGATGCGATGGGATGGGATGGGTTGGTCGATCGGGTTGGATTGGGGTGGTGTATATTTATGATATTTTAAATGGCCAATATAATGAAAATTAATTTATGTGCATCATCAATGCGACGCGTAATTGTGCGGTGTGTGGTTAAAGATTTTTTGTTTGTATCTCTTTTCCATTTTCTTTTGGAGTCTCATTCAGATTGTGGGGGGAGGAGGCTTAAGAGAAAATGCTCAAAAGTATTGAAAATTAAATGAGTAATACAAAGAAAATATAACAAGATGGATTTATATTAAAATTGAGTGTGCCATTTTCCATTCACATCGTAATTACTCATTCCTCGACAAAGGATAATAGATAAAAAATAAAAGAAAAAGGGTTTATTTTAGAGATTCCAAAAAACTTGCAAGTTTTCCTTGCACTCTGTTAACTCAAAGCGAAAAATCAATCGCTCTAAATCGCTCAAAATTTAGTCAAAGAACAGCCGATTTTAGGATGTTTGATATAGTCATCTGATCTTGATGAAATTTGGCACTGTGAGTAATAAATATATTAAACCAAAACAAAGTTGCGATCACTTCTATGGCAACTACATATATTCCTGGTGAATACGAAATACAGTATATGGAACCCCACACTTGTGACCAAACCTTTTTGCAAGGGTATAAAAAGTCCGTTCGGTGTACATATATTGTAGTATAATAAAATAACGGTAAACAATACAAATTGATGTGAACGTCTTTTCTTACAGAAATACTTCAGATTTTTCAAGGTTTTATAAAGTTTTTTCAGACTTATAATCCAGTATTTATTAAACTTTGATTTTAGTCTTTTTTTTTAAGTTTACTTGCTGTGTTTTTCTTTCAGGTAAGTGTTTTGGTAAAGAAGGATCCTCATAATTATCATTACTTCACTTCACAGAGTTATTGAAAGAATTCATCATGAATCAAAATAAGTTGAATCCATCCATTCATTCATATGTATATTGCATATAGTCATATGTATTGTCAATGTTGGTCCACAAACCCACACTGACAGACCACTCATTTCTCATTTCTTCTCACTTAGCACTTTTGATTCTTACCAATAGAGGTAAATTTCCATAATATTTTGTCACTTGTTAAATAAATAATAATAAAAAACGATCCGCCGATACGATTCAATTCGATTCTTGAGAACTGTGACTCTCGACTAGTGCCTGGCGTCGCCTCTGATTTGCCTCGGGAAAATAATTGAGAATGAACAGAAAAAGCAGCAGCCGCAGCCAGAGTGAGTGTGTGATTGTGAGTGTGAATCCGAGTGAGTGGGGAAATGGAAATAGAAAATGCCAACAGAGACATCCATGTATTTGCGTGTGTGTGTGTAAGTGTGTGTATGTGGCATGATGATGAATTCTCATAAAATGAGCAAACAAACAAAAAATTATGATGCTGCTGCTGCTCCTTGCCACAGAAAATAACAAAATTGGAGACACACTCAGAGAGAAAGATAATGAGCAAGAGGAAAAGTGGGAGGAGGGGGAAAACAGCGGGCAGAGAGTAAACAAATGTAAACAAAGCAAATAGCTAGCGAACAGCAGGTGACAAATATTTCGTATCCAAGGAAAACCCATGGACAATCGAAATTCTTATCTTGCTAAGTCAAGAGTCGAGAGAGATGAAACACACTAGGCGAAGCGTGGCCCATGATGATTGAGTGGCCTCCAGATGATCATCACGCAACAACAATAACAACAATTTGTTGGGGGGGACCCCTCTGTATATGTGAAGTAAAGTGCGGCGATCTTTTGCCTTTCCACTCGAACTTTGCGAGGGTCAAAACTATATTCCAGTCAATGACATATCCATCCGTCCGTCCGTCAGTCCATCTATCCATAGTCCACTGGTTGGCGGTTCGCGGTTGATTCTCGCTTCTCGTCGCAATTAATTTGCCATATCGAAACTTATAAATTATAAAATATACATATCTACACTTGAGGCATTTTCAGAATAAAATAAAAAAATATAGAAATAAAATGTATATCAGGAATGTCTTTCAACACTTTTTCCACATGATTTGACATCGTTTTTTTGTTTCTCATTTATATACACATTTTTTATAGAATCTTGGCGCCAGTGCGACAATATTGCGGCAATCCCCCAAACGATTTTCTGTTGCTTTTCTTGAAAATTGTCATTGTAAGAAAGAGAGAGTGGGAGTGAGAGTGAGAGAGATCAACTCAGATCCGAAGGGGCGGGAAAACCCAAAATAGGCAATCCGCAAAGCATTCATTTATTTAACTATATGCTTTTGTTATTGCAAGCGAATTCCAATGATTCAGATAGAGAGAGATATGTATACTATATATAAACACAGAAAGTTCATCATCGGAATGGCACTATAATATACATACACAGGTTGGGAATATTGATTCTCAGAAATATTTTAATATTACTTTTAATCTCCACCACATTCATTTCAATTAATTCATTCCTGAGAAGGAAGGAAATGATCACCCCCTCCCATTGGGGAATTCCTTTGAAATTTTCGCAAGTTCTTAAGACTTAAGCACACAATAAACGAATTTCCTTTTCTAAGTGGATAATTTGCCATTTTTATGTGGAAAAATAAAGATATCTACTCGAACACATCTGAATTATGCAAATTGTTAGGTTAGGTTATGGCGATGGACTTCGAACAGACCTAACTAGACGGTACTCCAGTGTAGTGATGTAAAAAAGCATCTTTGCAACGAACATCGATGTTCTCTTGGCGGTGTTTTTCGATGTTTACTTAAGTATAACAGTAAGCGCATTTCTTTCAGATTGACAACAAAGAGACAAAGGTAAAAGGGTTTTCCTTGACTGGCAAACAGATAAATACATTGAATACGCCCAAATCAGGTGAATGAAAGATTCTTTCGGAAAGTAATGCCCATAAATACTATTAAAAATAGTTTTTGAAAGATAGGGCTAACATTCAGAAAAGAGTCCAGAGGTTTTATCTACTTTTCCATTCATTTAAGATTAATTTTATATACTATTTTGAGAACTTTTGATTATTACAAAACAGTGAACTTTATTAATTCAGAAAAACATCCCGATGTTTCAAAACACCATCGACTATTATTGAAATTTACAACACTGGAGTCCAGTGGCCAATTTAGACTCGGCGAACCTAGCAATTCGTTATGAAGTAGATTTCAATTAAAGTGCCTAAAAAAGTATGCCATAAATATAGGCTTAGCTTGGGTTAGATTTAGCCTGAATGACCTACATACGGCGGCTTGAGCAACTAGAGATTTATAGCAGGGATACATAACTCCAGGAAGTTCATAGGGTGTGCGCCTCCTGCAACCTTCCAGCTCCACGCATGTTCAATATATTATTCAGTTCCGCGGTTCAGTAAGGCAGTGCCCACTGAGGAGGCACGTTAGTATCCTACAATCTACGCGTTGCTTCTCCAGAATCTGGGTCGATATTTTTGGGCCCAGATTGTGTTGATAGTAATACATTAAAATCCGGTTATAACGACTCCGTTTATAACGTCCGTCCGGTTATAGCGACTAAAGTTCGATGAGTGATTGGTACAAACTTATATATCGTCGGTCCCTTGAGCGTCGTTATAACCGTCGTTATCATCTATGGCTCTTCTGTTAACCAAGTCAGTTCTGGAGCCAATGTTCGTTGAATTAAGAGGTTTAAGCACGACTTGTGCCTTGAGTTCGAAAAAGCCATTTCTGCCACCCTTGATTGAAACATGGGCATTGGTAGGACAAGATGATTAGATATAACTATGACACACGATCCGTGTATCCAGGATCTTCTATCCCCAAGCAGTCATTGACTTCCATTGTAAGATACTTCTGATGGAACTTTTCTATTCGTGGTTATCGTATTGTAAACATATTCTAAGATTTCAAAGCCCAACCAAACGTCCACATATTTCCGTTCCTTTGCCATATCCATAACAAATTAAATTAAAATAAGGAAAATTATCGCATATGTATACAAATCTGGACTCATAAAAAATGTATAATTGTCTAGCCCGAGAACGAAAACAAAAACAGAAAAAAGAATGAACATGAACATTTGTTTACGCACCTTTTTTTGGAGATAAGGTGAGGGGAAAGGGGGAACAAAACACAAAAAGAAACATGAATGAAAATCTAACCAATAAATAATAATTTCTAATGAGCAACAAGTTGGCGGTGCGGAGGCGGAGGCTGTTTTCTTTAGTTCCGTTGCTAATTTTCCTTTACATGTTCTTGGTTCAAGAGCAACAAATTTTCGCACTGAAAAACGCATTTGGTGACCTCCAAAAACTAAAAAACGAAATGATACTCAATGTCGGGATACCGACGATTGTGATACCCTATAGACGACATTAACTACCACAAAAAGGTGTACCTCAAAAGTTCAAGTGTATTCGGAATATCTTATCCATTTTTCTATCGACTTCAGTTGTTTGTCGTAATATTCTTAACTTTCGGACGATCTTGGTCTGGATCTTTGGTCTTACAGGGTATGCAAACAGCTCGTAAATAAAATGAAATATATGAAATATTTTATCATGAGATAGAAGGAGGAATTGGTATAGGAAACGGGAGGAGTGGAATGGAGCGTAGTGGGATGGGTCATAGGGAGACGGGAGCGTGTAGGTTATTACTGCGCAGCAGGCAAATTAATCAACCATGAATGGAAAGTAGATAAATATTCGTATGTGTGCGCAAAATATAAATAATAAAAAAATGGAAAATTGTTGAAAAATTTGCGCAAGTTTCAAATTTGACAACAATTTGTAAAAGAAAAGAACTGTTTCTGATATTTAGGTTTGAGGCGGCGGCACATGGAGCTGCCGCTGTCAATCTTCCCCACATCTGCCCCTTTCCCCCACGCCCCATGGCTCTTAGGAGGGGAGTAGGGGGGTTCGGTAGGTGGTACTCGACTCGCATGCGTGTGTCTCGATTTCAAATTCAATTTGAAAAGACAACAACGAGACGACAACGCGACACTGACACATTTGTTTAGCTTCAGCTGCTAAAATTAAGCAGATCTCTCGATTTATTTTTAGTACCCACCCATCTCCCTCTCCCTCTCCTTCTGTTAATCTTTGACTTACCATTGCTTCTGGCTGTTCAATGTCTCATATAGGGAGCCTTCGAAATCTGGCAAGACGAAGAACGTACGACTTTTGGCTCCATCAGGAATACCACTACCATCGATGAACTCCATTCCTGTTTCAGATATTATCACTGGCATGCCAAAGGAGTGGGCTGCCTGCAGCGTTTCCATATCCCTGCCGGCATCGCCCACCAAGCAGATTTGTGTTGCTGGTGGTTCCTCCCTTGTAATCGACAACTCTGTAAAGAGACAAGAAATGAGATTATGTCTTGGACGTGGAAATGAGTCGTTAAATTGAATAGTTCAATAGGTCAAAACTTTTGACTATTTCACCTGATTCAAAGTCTTAACCAATCTTAGATGAGGAATTCATTGATGGTAATCCCCGTGGAGTTTCTCTTATAAGGGTATTTTTATGGGTGGGCATTGCTTTTAGGAATCTTTTTTTGTTTTCTAGATGATTTATGATAATGCTTTTGCTTGTTCATTCTGTTTTTGTTTGTTTATGCGCAATTGTGGCAAAAGAGCCACCAAGAATGAAAATGAATATACGAAAACGAAAATAGAATTGCAAACCATAAGTATTCAAAAAAGAAGCATTAGAAGGGCAATAGAAGAACGCTTCTAATGACAGAGAAATGAGAAAACTTGTGAGTGAAACTGTCGACATGAATTTTAATTGTGCTAAGAGCAGAAAAAGTGGGTGGTTGGGTTGGTTATTTGAGTCAACCTTCAATTCACTAGAACTTTTGACACACGCCGAAAAATGCAGCAAAATACAAATTGCAACGCCCACAACAACACATTCCGCCCGTCCGTCCGTCCCAGAGAGTCCGTGTCCATGTCAAGAGTGGAGGAAAACATTTTTCAAGTGCAATTCATTTGCCCCCAATCGCGGCACGGTAGAAGAAATTGCAATGAGGATTGAGGGGACGGTGTGTGGTGGTGGTGAATGGTACAATTGATGCATTTTATCCAGAATTGTGCAGCTGTAACCGATGCCAATTGTCTCATTCCAATGAACAAAGTCCAGAGAACGATGGGGTAAGATCGTTCGTTCCTTCTCCCTAGAAATGTTTCCTTTTCGCCTTAGACAGAAGGTAAAAGCGTAGTCTCATTGTATTTGGTTTGGAATTGTATTTGCATTTACAGGGTATCTATGAAGTCGTGATCACCTGGTATCAATAGTTAGACACTTTTGTTGTTGTTGCTTGGTGTGCGCTTTGTAAACAATTGATAAACATGGCAAAATTTTACTTAATGAACGATTTATGAGCTAGCCAAAATGTATTTTCCGTATAATAAGTGCACGAGTATAATGTTTTCTAGATCGTACCAGTCAGTCGTCGCCGTTGCCAGTGAACAAACTCAATTTATATAAGAAATTTAAACAATTTCGTTTGGGTATAAACAAATTGAAAACAATGGGACATCAATTTAAAGAGAAGACGAAGACGGTGTGAGAGAAACTATCATATCTGCCAGCACTTTATGAACAAATACACTAATAA
The DNA here is from genome assembly GCF_018902025.1 of Drosophila willistoni. NCBI lineage: Eukaryota > Metazoa > Arthropoda > Insecta > Diptera > Drosophilidae > Drosophila > Drosophila willistoni. Next base: position 3,425,481 of record NW_025814054.1, on the reverse strand, counting down.
ATTAGTTATTAAAGCTACTAACTAAGAGTACTAAGACTATCTACCACCTCAATCTCTTATACTAATATGTATGGGTCACTTTTTAGTCCACGCTTTGTTGGGTAGATGAAATTTTACCTGTAAAGTCCTCATACACCTGGCAAAGGCAAACTTTTGCTTGCTTGAGCTGCTTTTCATAGGTGAAATACGACAAGGCTTCTCGACGAACTGTGACCAATTTCTTGCAGTCAGTGTTAGTATCTCCTTTGACGAAACTGAATCGCCGCGGTGTCGGCATTAAAGGTGAGTGCAACATCATGCTGAAGGATCACGAACTACACTGAATTGCAACTGAGACGATGGCCTAAGAAGGGCGCAAAAAAGATATTTTTGCATATATCCATAGCCAGAGCCACAGGTGTTCGTTTTGGGTTCGAGAAGGGAAATTTCGGTCTCTGTGTTTATGTTTGTGTGCGTGCGAACCTTTCTCGCACAGGTGCGCGCAGGCTGTATATTACTTTGCTTGTGGGAATTCAGAAATTTCGTCTCTTTCTCTTCTTTTTTTGGCATGTTTTCGTCATTTGGCCAAGTTCCAAAAAATAAAATTCAAACACGATGACAAACTAATTGAATGGCACTTTAAAAATGACAAAGCGATCAAATAGGCGTAACTCAAAATGGAAAAGGCACAAGTAGACTCATCAGAGAAGAATCTCGTAACGAAAAATCGTGATCTTTCTTCCGGAAGCAAAAGGACCTTTGATGTACACACACACACACCCATACATAGTATGTTGATGTAAAAATGCCATTAACATTGAGGTAGACAGCGCCCCTAAGTGGCAACATGTGTAAAGATAGACGGAATGAGACAGAGGCAGAGAGATCGTATGCGTAGGGGTGGGTAACTCAGCGGTAAATAACAACAACTAAGCAACCAAGAGAGGGAGAGAGAGAGTTGTGTTTTCTACCTGTGTGAGAGCAAGCAGACTCCCAACTCCGGGACAGTGATGTCACTAGCTTACTGCTAACTGCTCATTGCTGAGAGGAATCGCTCTCTGGCGGCTGCGATTGCGCTGTGCCAATGTTGTTGTTCCTGTATTTTGTTGTTGTTTGTTGTAGTTCTTCCTGTTAACTCACACACACACATAACTGCTATCTCTTTTCCTCTTTGGTACAGTGCCGGTGAATGGAGCAGAGAAGAGGGTCGGTCGGGTGCTGCTGTTGGTCACCACTCACGATAAACATTTCTACATACAAATAAATTCAACGCAAAGATAAAAAGAGCTTAAAATTCCCTGTCGCTTTGCCATTTCTTCGTTCGTCCCCCACAAAAAACAACAATTAAATGAACAAATTATACATGAAATAGATGTATGTGTATATATTTTTTAGCTGCTGCCAGCGACATATTTTATGATCATCTTTTGGCCTCGAATGTGGTTTTTTTCTTGGCTCACTCCTCACCGCCTTTTACACATTTAAAACACTCCCGCCACCACCCTCTTCCCTTTGTTCCGGCCTTCGCATCCTACAATCTCAATGACTTTGGAATATGCAACTACATATTTATGTATGTACATATGTATGTATTAGATATATACAAATGAAAATAACTTACCGATTTTTTGTTGTTGCGCTTCACATATTCCACTTTCCATTTTTGTTTTTATTTTTTGTTCTTTTAATAAATTTATACTTTTATTTATTTAATAACTATTCACAATGCACAGCACTAACTTTATAGAACAAAGTATGTTTCATGTTGATTTTCACCGAATAATTTAATTGCGTTTTGTTGTCTTAAATGTTGAGACATAACTCTTATTCTATTATATTTCCAGTTAAAAGGCGGCGCGCAAAAACTCAAAGCACGCTACCGCCTAAAACACCACACACAAACAAAAACACGCAAAAAAGTTTATTGGCGGCACTTCGTATTTGTTTTATTTTTGAATAGTTAAACAATTGTTTACGAAAAAATACGTTTAAAATTCTAGCGCCGCGTTAGTTTAGTCCATATGTTTCTTGGCGGAGCGTCGGAATTACAAAACAAAAAAAAGTCAAATTATTTAACGGCGAAGCGCGTCTTTTGGATTTTTTATTTATCTCTTTCTAACACACAATTTAAATGTATTCGAATTCGCCTTGCTGTAGTGAATTCGCTTATACAATCAACTTTGTGTCCAAAATTTGAACTCTAAATATCGATAACATAATATCGATATATTTTGAATAGTCCTATCAGCATTTTTACAAGTTCTTAATAATAAAAGTATTATGCGTTAATCACTCTTATTTCAAATAAAGTTTATGTTTAATAATCAAATTATTAAACTGTAATACCAAACGACGTAGAAGAAGATGCAATGTAAATGAGAAATAGCAACAAAAACAGCACTTGGTCCCACCAACAACGTTGGAATGTGGGTGGAAGAAAACGGCGCAGAGGAACAGAGAGAGCGAGCGAGATAGAGCGATTGAAATAAACCGGCATTTGGAGGATGGCACTCTTTGGAAAATCACAAAAGACTGATATCAAAGTGGTCAAGGCTTTGGAGGCACAAGATGATGTAAGCAATAGCCCAACTCTTAATATCATCACGTCAACAATTGTTTAATGTTTTTCTCTCTCTGTCTATCTCGTAGGCGGAAGACAATTCTGTCATATATCAGCCGGTGCAACAGGAATAACAGAAATAAAGCAGCAGGAAATCGCCACCTTCAGCTTGTGGCGAACTATAGAATGATAGAAGTAGCATTAGTCTGATGTTAAATGAATCATTGATGATCGAACCTATGACAGCATAGCGCCAGCTACAATACTTTCAAAGATTTCGAACATCAATTGGATCGCATTGGATAAGCGTTAAATCGGTTTATACTCTATGAAGGAAAATTAAATCACGAATTTAAAGCATTTCTTATTTGATCCTAGCATTCGACCATTCGTAAGGTCAATATTAGAAATAAAAGACGCTGTGTGTTTATATAAAATGTTGTTTCTTTATATATATATTAAAGTTACATTTATTTTTATATATTAAAATACAAAAAAAAAAGAAGAAATTTACTCAGTAAACATTCACAGCGATTCGCGGCGCATCGATCGATAGATCATCATAAGCGAATGCGTTTTCTAGTCACTATTTAAGATTAGTTACAATGGGACATACAAATATGTACAGAAATATATGAATGAATATGTATAATTGAGAGACTACTACATGTGATATATACAGTTAATCAATAGCGATCGGGGCAAACGGTTCAACATTTGCCTAAAAAGCTGAATACGAATTCAGCCAAACAGAAACATTAGCTTAGAACGAAGAATAAGTGTGTTAATTTGCAATTGAGGATGCGTCTTGTCTTCGATCAGTTTGTGGTACGATTAGAGTGAGGGCGAAAGTGAGTGTGATTACGAGTGTGTGTGTGGTGTAGCTGTAGTGCAGCGAGATTCTGGGTTTCGTTGAATATAAAACACACAAAATGGAATACATTGGCGAGTCCTTGGAGTCTCGTAGTCATTGGATTTATATGCGGTCAATGCCTGGTTTATTCTTGCGTGTGGGCTGCACTGAAAGCGGCGGCACCGATTGCGTTGAGGGCGAATTGCTGCGCATATCCTCATCGTCATCATCCACTTCCTGTTGAAGAGAAAACGAAATGAGTCATTAACTATTACAATAGGATGTTCAAATTGATTTTCCTGCCACATACATTGATGTTAGTGCAGCTCGCCAAACGCATTTGGGACAATTGGGAGGCCGGCGTCAATGAGTTATTGCTGCCAAATGGCGACGTCATTATAGTTGATACAGCACGTTTCAATTTGTTTGGAGTTTTGTTGAAGGAGAACGCTCGACCGACCTGAAAAACCGATTGCACGTGATTCAAAACTATCAATTCATACAATTCCTTTTGGGTAGCTACCTTAAGGCGTGTCCTCGCAGCCAATTTGAAAGCCTTGCTCAAAGTACTGACATTTGTATCACTTATGTCCACTTGCAGTTCCTTGGAAGTGTGGCACAGCAAGATATTACTCTACATTAGAAGTAAACACATATCAAATTAATATGCAAAATGATATATTCTCGCATCAAAAAGAAACTTACAGCATCAGTCCGACATGTGTGAGCAGCTATTTGCATCGACAACTTCTTAACATAGACCGATTTCTCCGTTTCCTCGTCAGTTATGCTAAATGCATATAGATTCTCCTTCTCATCGCGTAGCAGGAGGCCAAATGCACGCGAGCTATCCGTTATATCGATCACAAATTGAACCGTATTCAATGAAATAAACTTGATATGCTTGTGCGTTTTGGCCGTACTTGGCGATTTGGCCGTATTGAAACCTCTTGATTTCCGCTTGCACAACTCAATGGAATCGGAGAAAAGGAATAATAGTAAACTGTCGCCACGACCGCTTAGCGAATCGGATAACTCATTCACTTCGCACTTCGATATGAAACTCCTGTTGGAGCTAACCAAATGCGCTGGGCAACCTTCGATATCGTTGAATATATCGAACATGGCCATTCTCGATTCGGTGCGCCGTTTATCCTCGTTTATGTGTAACATAACCTGTTTGATGGCCTTGAGGGCCTCCTCGAGCCTCGCATGGTCCACATTAGAGCCTGTGGTGTGTTTTAGGATGTCGTTTAGCAGAAGACTTATGCTTGGCAAGCGCTGAACTGGTCGAATCATGAGATCCTCCAAGCTCTGGCGACCGCATTCCGGTTTCATCTGGTTAATCTTGAGGAATGCATGGAAGCGGGGATATTCCCGATCGCAACGATGCAGTTGCTCTTTCATTTTCTCAAAGAAATTCACATAGGGAGGATAGGCCTTGACCAATTGATCTTGATGTTGAATGATAATGTCACCAATTAGACAATCCTCATGCCAATTCGAATGCATATCGCGTAATTTTTCAAGCATTGATTGATGTACCTCATGTATTGGTAGGAAATTGCCGAATATCGATTTGATTTCAGATTTATTTAACAATTCATCGTTCTCGGTTTCGGCCAACTCATCGAGTTTGTTCTTGAACAACTTTTGAATGGAAGAAAAAGGACATTAGTTAAGTTAAGTTAGGTAAGTTTGGAAATAATATCGCCGCTTACATTCAATATGGTATCCAATATTCCGACATAATTCGATTCCGTGGTAAAGAAATCCATAAAATGATTAAACCGCATTGATTTCTTTGCCGGCGTTGAGGATTCACCACCAACTTCCGCCTCTCCCGCCTGCATTAACAGCTTGTCACCCAGCGATTTATCCGGACTGGTCGTGCAATCGAAAAAACTATTCGAACCAGACAAGAGGCCAGCTTCTGATACAGAAGAACGTCTCTTGCTGGACCCCAATGGAGTGCCCTCCAATTGTAGACGCTGTGAAATTCGTTTGCGTTTCCTTTTGTTATTGCTAAATAGCAGCGATTCAGGACGATCAGCTGTATTCGGGGTGTTTGCAAAGGTATCCAGATACTAGAGGATAGATATAGATATAGATTATTATTGAATAAGTTGCAGTTGGGCAGATAACTCACGTCTCCAAACAAGTAGTCCCGTTCATTGGCATAGCCATCCTTTATGTAGTACCAAAACCAATCCGATTTCAATATATGGGAGCTCTTGTTATTTGGCTCTGGTTTCGTTGTAGTTGTATGCTCATCAACCACCTAAATAATGAGCAACGAGGATCGAACAACAGCAGAATGGAAATATGGGAAATGGGAAATGGGAAATGAGAAAAGAAAATATTGTAAAGATTTTTTCAATTAAAAGTCGCGCAACATTAAAATTAGTTTGGAAAAAATGTGCTAAAATGTTTTGTTTGTTTTCAAATATATAAATATTACCCATATATATATATATATATATATTCGTGTGCATGTCAGTGGGTTCTTATTTATCTATATATATTTATATACATATATAGAGTTGTAATCAAGTTAAGCATCAGCATCGGCAGCAGCAAGCACAATAAATTTTTCAAATAGGCCCAAACAAAACATTTTTATTATGCACATTTCTTTTTGGCAAACACTTTGAAAAACGATGAAAAGCGAGCAAGGAAAATCGAAAATATATATAAGTATGTGTATGTGGAAAGAAAAATAAAATATAAAAATCGAGTGCGCAAAAATTGTTTATCAAAAAAATTTCTCAATGTGAATGAAACATTTGTGCAAATATTTGTTAGTCCATCATAAGCGGTTTTTTGTTTTTTCTATTGTTTGTTTTGTTTTTTGCATATGGTTGTCTTTTTTTGATTTTTATATATTTATTGTATTTGCTTTGTGCTTTAATTTCAGTGTAAGAAAGGGAGGAAACCCAAACCAAAAGATTGGAGTATATTATTATTTACAAGAAAAAAACAAAATTAGAAGCAATTAGGTTAAAATGAAGTGAGTGGGTGGGTGTAAGTGTGTGTATTTATGTGAAACTTAAACATTTTAATAATAACAATTAACATAAAAGAGACATTCATATTTAGAAAGTTGAAAAGCAACTGAAAAAAACAAAAAAAAAAAACTGGGGAAAAACTATTTTCCAAACATCACAATTATCGCACGCAAATGTTTCAAATTCAAATTAAAGAGAATGACTGACAATGAGACTGAGACTGTTATCCTTTACAAAAGTCGATTCAATTCACGTTTATATAAAATATAGTCGTTAAATCCATTAAACCGATACTTAAGCCTACAAAACTACATATATAACATTTATTCCTTATGTTTATTTCATAATTTTCCTGATTTTCAAAGTATTTTCCCCGAAATGTAGAGGATGAAAGAGTGGAGAAAGAGATCGTTTCGTTAATATATATTTTTATTATACCGTTTGATTATTCAATTCGACTGCATTTTGGGTTTGACTAGATAATGCATTCTGTTTTGAGTTACATGGAGGACTCTCCCGGCGACGTTTACGTGTCTTGGGAGTTGAAATTGCCGAGACGTTGCCAGTCACGATACCACCACCATCTACTACTGCTGATCCTCCTTCATCTGCTTCCGTTGTTGCCGCTGCTGCTGCTCCTCTTCCTCGTAAGACACGACGTTCCGGTGAGGTTATCATTTGACTCAATGGTGTCTCCGGTGTGACAGACATTCGTCTGGGTGGTCTTGGTGGTGTAGCCATATAATCCAAATATGGACTATTTGTGGAGGCTAAACGTCTACGGAATCCGGTCCAGGTTTTTTGTATCGATGAGGTCAATTTACCGGGTGTATTATTATTATTAATATTATAATTTATTGGGTTTTCCGCAAACAGCGAGTCAAGATCTTGAACAACCGTGCTATTACGTCTTGGTTTCTTGGATTTTGGTTCCAATACAAAGCTAACCGAACGTTTTATGGTTCTCGATATGGAGGAGCCAACGCTTAGCAATTTTTGTTCCTTATGTTTTGCAGCAAAAATGGGGGAATCAACAATGGAACAATCATTGTTGATGTCGTTCTCAATGCATCTGCGTTTCGGTTTACGCGGTTCAATGTATGTTTCATCCTCTTTAAATTCATCATCGGATTCGGGAAGCACATCATCATCTTCATCATTATTATCACAAAACAAGCGTTCGTCAAAATGTATGTCTTCCAGTTCGTCGGCCTGTTTTTCGTCCGTGGTAGTCATTTGTGGAGGAGTCGTAGTCGGGGTAGTAGTCGTTGATGTTGTTGTTGTTGTTGTTGTGGTAGTGGTTTCAAAATGATTATTAGTATTACTACAATGGGATGAAGGTGGGGGGTTAGTGAATACAGCTCCCTTATCGGGTATCACCTGGAAGACAACAGGACACACATGAAGGTGAAGAAGAACACATTAAAATAGAAAAAAAAAATAACACCAAAAACCATGCACATTAAAACTCGAGAACAAACTACATTATCTTAAAAACTAATCAGAAGCACCATAGGAAAAATCAAAGGCGGCAAACCATCGTCACTCACCACATGAGAGCACTCCGGATCATCCAATTCGGCATACATTCCACCATTCTCCAACAAAACATCCACCATATGTTGATGATCCTCTGCCGGGAAGCCGAAAAAACAGATTTTATGACCTTCAAACGGCTTCAATTTGTGCGATTTTGTAAAATATTCTTTTGTGGCATCAAAATTTAAGGTATTCCGCTCATCCCAGGCGGCATATACCCAACCTGACCTGACTACGGCCAAGCGAAAAGTCTTTGCGTATCTAAAAAAAAAAAGGGAAAAAACCTTTTTGTTAGTATTGAACTCATAGCCTTTTGTTCATTATTAACTTACTGGTATTTTTCTCCACCACTCTGATTGCAAATCAAATGCGTTGTACGAGTATTCATCAAGTCCTTTTTAATACACCCGCCCATTGAGTGGATCAAATGGACCATTTTAGTCTGTGGATAGAAATTTAGTTTAGCACAAAGATCGGATCGGAGCGCTGCCATCCATCCATCCATCCACTCACCAACTCTTCCCGCTTCCTTATGCCAGTGAAGCTGGTCACAACGCCCTGCATGGCATAATTGTAGATGGGTCGTGTGTTCTGCCCAATGGTAATTTTCAACTGAGCCGCATGCTTCAACGCGGGGGGACCCAAAATACTGCAGAGATACAAAGAGGAGAAAGAGGAGGAAAGATACAATTAAATATTTATGTGGCACACTTTGAGTTATGCAAGGCAATCTGGTTTTAATGTCCCAATTGACCTTGGCAGTTGGCCTCCCCCATAGATAGATACAACATCAGAAGAAACCAACTCCAATCACCTCCAGCCCTGCTCTTGCTCCTTCTCCTACTCCCCCTGGAGAATGGAGGAGAGATCAAGTTTAATAACGAAAAGGGCTTTTGTTTATTACCCCGGACGGACTTGTAGCTTCTACTGAGAACAACAGCTGCTGACTGCCTGTGCCTGCCTCCTTTCCCGCTGTGTCTGGGCTGGCTCTCTTGGGCAAAATGCCGGAAGTTTTCATAAACAAATCAATTGAACGGAAGTGGGCGGCCTGCCGCCTGACTGATGATTGGGAGAGGAATTAAATGGGATGCGATGGGATGGGTTGGTCGATTGGGTTGGATTGGGGTGGTGTATATTTATGATATTTTAAATGGCCAATATAATGAAAATTAATTTATGTGCATCATCAATGCGACGCGTAATTGTGCGGTGTGTGGTTAAAGATTTTTTGTTTGTATCTCTTTTCCATTTTCTTTTGGAGTCTCATTCAGATTGTGGGGGGAGGAGGCTTAAGAGAAAATGCTCAAAAGTATTGAAAATTAAATGAGTAATACAAAGAAAATATAACAAGATGGATTTATATTAAAATTGAGTGTGCCATTTTCCATTCACATCGTAATTACTCATTCCTCGACAAAGGATAATAGATAAAAAATAAAAGAAAAAGGGTTTATTTTAGAGATTCCAAAAAACTTCCAAGTTTTCCTTGCACTCTGTTAACTCAAAGCGAAAAATCAATCGCTCTAAATCGCTCAAAATTTAGTCAAAGAACAGCCGATTTTAGGATGTTTGATATATTCATCTGATCTTGATGAAATTTGGCCGTGTGAGTAATAAATATATTAAACCAAAACAAAGTTGCGATCGCTTCTATGGCAACTACATATATTCCTGGTGAATACGAAACACAGTATATGGAACCCCACACTTGTGACCAAACCTTTTTGCAAGGGTATAAAAAGTCCGTTCGGTGTATATTGTAGTATAATAAAATAACGGTAAAACAATACAAATTAATGTGAACGTCTTTTCTTACAGAAATATTTCAGATTTTTCAAGGTTTTATAAAGTTTTTTCAGACTTATAATCCAGTATTTATTAAACTTTGATTTTAGTCTTTTTTTTAAAGTTTACTTGCTGTATTTTTCTTTCAGGGAAGTGTTTTGGTAAAGAAGGATCCTCATAATTATCATTACTTCACTTCACAGAGTTATTGAAAGAATTCATCATGAATCAAAATAAGTTGAATCCATCCATTCATTCATATGTATATTGCATATAGTCATATGTATTGTCAATGTTGGTCCACAAACCCACACTGACAGACCACTCATTTCTCATTTCTTCTCACTTAGCACTTTTGATTCTTACCAATAGAGGTAAATTTCCATAATATTTTGTCACTTGTTAAATAAATAATAATAAAAAACGATCCGCCGATACGATTCAATTCGATTCTTAAGAACTGTGACTCTCGACTAGTGCCTGGCGTCGCCTCCGATTTGCCTCGGGAAAATAATTGAGAATGAACAGAAAAAGCAGCAGCCGCAGCCAGAGTGAGTGTGTGATTGTGAGTGTGAATCCGAGTGAGTGGGGAAATTGAAATAGAAAATGCCAACAGAGACATCCATGTATTTGCGTGTGTGTGTGTAAGTGTGTGTATGTGGCATGATGATGAATTCTCATAAAATGAGCAAACAAACAAAAAATTATGATGATGCTGCTGCTGCTCCTTGCCACAGAAAATAATAAAATTGGAGACACACTCAGAGAGAAAGATAATGAGCAAGAGGAAAAGTGGGAGGAGGGGGAAAACAGCGGGCAGAGAGTAAACAAATGTAAACAAAGCAAATAGCTAGCAAACAGCAGGTGACAAATATTTCGTATCCAAGGAAAACCCATGGACAATCGAAATTCTTATCTTGCTTAGTCAAGAGTCGAGAGAGATGAAACACACTAGGCGAAGCGTGGCCCATGATGATTGAGTGGCCTCCAGATGATCATCACGCAACAACAATAACAACAATTTGTTGGGGGGGACCCCTCTGTATATGTGAAGTAAAGTGCGGCGATCTTTTGCCTTTCCACTCGAACTTTGCGAGGGTCAAAACTATATTCCAGTCAATGACATATCCACCCGTCCGTCCGTCAGTCCATCTATCCATAGTCCACTGGTTGGCGGTTCGCGGTTGATTCTCGCTTTTCGTCGCAATTAATTTGCCATATCGAAACTTATAAATTATAAAATATACATATCTACACTTGAGGCATTTTCAGAATAAAATAAAAAAATATAGAAATAAAATGTATATCAGGAATGTCTTTCAACACTTTTTCCACATGATTTGACATCGTTTTTTTGTTTCTCATTTATATAAACATTTTTTATAGAATCTTGGCGCCAGTGCGACAATATTGCGGCAATCCCCCAAACGATTTTCTGTTGCTTTTCTTGAAAATTGTCATTGTAAGAAAGAGAGAGTGGGAGTGAGAGTGAGAGAGATCAACTCAGATCCGAAGGGGCGGGAAAACCCAAAATAGGCAATCCGCAAAGCATTCATTTATTTAACTATATGCTTTTGTTATTGCAAGCGAATTCCAATGATTCAGATAGAGAGAGATATGTATACTATATATAAACACAGAAAGTTCATCATCGGAATGGCACTATAATATACACAGGTTGGGAATATTGATTCTCAGAAATATTTTAATATTACTTTTAATCTCCACCACATTCATTTCAATTAATTCATTCCTGAGAAGGAAGGAAATGATCACCCCCTCCCATTGGGGAATTCCTTTGAAATTTTCGCAAGTTCTTAAGACTTAAGCACACAATAAACGAATTTCCTTTTCTAAGTGGATAATTTGCCATTTTTATGTGGAAAAATAAAGATATCTACTCGAACACATCTGAATTATGCAAATTGTTAGGTTAGGTTATGGCGATGGACTTCGAACAGACCTAACTAGACGGTACTCCAGTGTAGTGATGTAAAAAAGCATCTTTGCAACGAACATCGATGTTCTCTTGGCGGTGTTTTTCGATGTTTACTTAAGTATAACAGTAAGCGCATTTCTTTCAGATTGACAACAAAGAGACAAAGGTAAAAGGGTTTTCCTTGACTGGCAAACAGATAAAATACATTGAATACGCCCAAATCAGGTGAATGAAAGATTCTTTCGGAAAGTAATGCCCATAAATACTATTAAAAATAGTTTTTGAAAGATAGGGCTAACATTCAGAAAAGAGTCCAGAGGTTTTATCTACTTTTCCATTCATTTAAGATTAATTTTATATACTATTTTGAGAACTTTTGATTATTACAAAACAGTGAACTTTATTAATTCAGAAAAACATCAGACATACATTGATGCATCGAGGTTTTATCCCGATGTTTCAAAACACCATCGACTATTATTGAAATTTACAACACTGGAGTCCAGTGGCCAATTTAGACTCGGCGAACCTAGCAATTCGTTATAAGGTAGATTTCAATTAAAGTGCATAAAAAAGTATGCCATAAATATAGGCTTAGCTTGGGTTAGATCTTAGCCTGAATGACCTACATACGGCGGCTTGAGCAACTAGAGATTTAAAGCAGGGATACATAACTCCAGGAAGTTCATAGGGTGTGCGCCTCCTGCAACCTTCCAGCTCCACGCACACGAGTATCTTAAAATCTATGTGTTGCTTTACTCCAGAATCTTTGTCGATAAAAAAATATGAGTGATAGTAATCAACACAATTACTATATATAAATATTCTTGGAGCTCCTGGCGAATATCTCGACTCATCTATGGCTCTTCTGTTAACCAAGTCAGTTCTGGAGCCAATGTTCGTTGAACTAAGAGGTTTAAGCACGACTTATGCCTTGAGTTCGATAAAGCCATTTCTGCCACCCTTGATTGAAACATGGGCATTGGTAGGACAAGATGATTAGATATAACTATGACACACGATCCGTGTATCCAGGATCTTCTATCCCCAAGCAGTCATTGACTTCCAGTGTAAGATAATTCTGATGGAACTTTTCTATTCGTGGTTATCGTATTGTAAACATATAGATATGTTAGATTTCAAAGCCCAACCAAACGTCCACATATTTCCGTTCCTTTGCCATATCCATAACAAATTAAATTAAAATAAGGAAAATTATCGCATATGTATACAAATCTGGACTCATAAAAAATGTATAATTGTCTAGCCCGAGAACGAAAACAAAAACAGAAAAAAGAATGAACATGAACATTTGTTTACGCACCTTTTTTTGGAGATAAGGTGAGGGGAAAGGGGGAACAAAACACAAAAAGAAACATGAATGAAAATCTAACCAATAAATAATAATTTCTAATGAGCAACAAGTTGGCGGTGCGGAGGCGGAGGCTGTTTTCTTTAGTTCCGTTGCTAATTTTCCTTTACATGTTCTTGGTTCAAGAGCAACAAATTTTCGCACTGAAAAACGCATTTGGTGACCTCCAAAAACTAAAAAACGAAATGATACTCAATGTCGGGATACCGACGATTGTGATACCCTATAGACGACATTAACTACCACAAAAAGGTGTACCTCAAAAGTTCAAGTGTATTCGGAATATCTTATCCATTTTTCTATCGACTTCAGTTGTTTGTCGTAATATTCTTAACTTTCGGACGATCTTGGTCTGGATCTTTGGTCTTACAGGGTATGCAAACAGCTCGTAAATAAAATGAAATATATGAAATATTTTATCATGAGATAGAAGGAGGAATTGGTATAGGAAACGGGAGGAGTGGAATGGAGCGTAGTGGGATGGGTCATAGGGAGACGGGAGCGTGTAGGTTATTACTGCGCAGCAGGCAAATTAATCAACCATGAATGGAAAGTAGATAAATATTCGTATGTGTGCGCAAAATATAAATAATAAAAAAATGGAAAATTGTTGAAAAATTTGCGCAAGTTTCAAATTTGACAACAATTTGTAAAAGAAAAGAACTGTTTCTAATATTTAGGTTTGAGGCGGCGGCACATGGAGCTGCCGCTGTCAATCTTCCCCACATCTGCCCCTTTCCCCCACCCCCCGTGGCTCTTAGGAGGGAAGTAGGGGGGTTCGGTAGGTGGTACTCGACTCGCATGCGTGTGTCTCGATTTCAAATTCAATTTGAAAAGACAACAACGAGACGACAACGCGACACTGACACATTTGTTTAGCTTCAGCTGCTAAAATTAAGCAGATCTCTCGATTTATTTTTAGTACCCACCCATCTCCCTATCCCTCTCCTTCTGTTAATCTTTGACTTACCATTGCTTCTGGCTGTTCAATGTCTCATATAGGGAGCCTTCGAAATCTGGCAAGACGAAGAACGTACGACTTTTGGCTCCATCAGGAATACCACTACCATCGATGAACTCCATTCCTGTTTCAGATATTATCACTGGCATGCCAAAGGAGTGGGCTGCCTGCAGCGTTTCCATATCCCTGCCGGCATCGCCCACCAAGCAGATTTGTGTTGCTGGTGGTTCCTCCCTTGTAATCGACAACTCTGTAAAGAGACAAGAAATGAGATTATGTCTTGGACGTGGAAATGAGTCGTTAAATTGTATAGTTCAATAGGTCAAAACTTTTGACTATTTCACCTGATTCAAAGTCTTAACCAATCTTAGATGAGGAATTCATTGATGGTAATCCCCGTGGAGTTTCTCTTATAATTGTATTGCTTTTAGGAATCTTTTTTTGTTTTCTAGATGATTTATGATAATGCTTTTGCTTGTTCATTCTGTTTTTGTTTGTTTATGCGCAATTGTGGCAAAAGAGCCACCAAGAATGAAAATGAATATACGAAAACGAAAATAGAATTGCAAACCATAAGTATTCAAAGAAGAAGCATTAGAAGGGCAATAGAAGAACGCTTCTAATGACAGAGAAATGAGAAAACTTGTGAGTGAAACTGTCGACATGAATTTTAATTGTGCTAAGAGCAGAAAAAGTGGGTGGTTGGGTTGGTTATTTGAGTCAACCTTCAATTCACTAGAACTTTTGACACACGCCGAAAAATGCAGCAAAATACAAATTGCAACGCCCACAACAACACATTCCGCGCGTCCGTCCGTCCCAGAGGGTCCGTGTCCATGTCAAGAGTGGAGGAAAACATTTTTCAAGTGCAATTCATTTGCCCCCAATCGCGGCATGGTAGAAGAAATTGCAATGAGGATTGAGGGGACGGTGTGTGGTGGTGGTGAATGGTACAATTGATGCATTTTATCCAGAATTGTGCAGCTGTAACCGATGCCAATTGTCTCATTCCACTGAACAAAGTCCAGAGAACGATGGGGTAAGATCGTTCGTTCCTTCTCCCTAGAAATGTTTCCTTTTCCCCTTAGACAGAAGGTAAAAGCGTAGTCTCATTGTATTTGGTTTGGAATTGTATTTGCATTTACAGGGTATCTATGAAGTCGTGATCACCTGGTATCAATAGTTAGACACTTTTGTTGTTGTTGCTTGGTGTGCGCTTTGTAAACAATTGATAAACATGGCAAAATTTTACTTAATGAACGATTTATGAGCTAGCCAAAATGTATTTTCCGTATAATAAGTGCACGAGTATAATGTTTTCTAGATCGTACCAGTCAGTCGTCGCAGTTGCCAGTGAACAAACTCAATTTATATAAGAAATTTAAACAATTTCGTTTGGGTATAAACAAATTGAAAACAATGGGACATCAATTTAAAGAGAAGACGAAGACGGTGTGAGAGAAACTATCAGATCTGCCAGCACTTTATGAACAAATACACTCATAAATTAGTTATTAAAGCTACTAACTAAGAGTACTAAGACTATCTACCTCCTCAATCTCTTATACTATCATGTATGGGTCACTTTTTAGTCCACGCTTTGTTGGGTTGATGAAATTTTACCTGTAAAGTCCTCATACACCTGGCAAAGGCAAACTTTTGCTTGCTTGAGCTGCTTTTCATAGGTGAAATACGACAAGGCTTCTCGACGAACTGTGACCAATTTCTTGCAGTCAGTGTTAGTATCTCCTTTGACGAAACTGAATCGCCGCGGTGTCGGCATTAAAGGTGAGTGCAACATCATGCTGAAGGATCACGAACTACACTGAACTGCAACTGAGACGATGGCCTAAGAAGGGCGCAAAAAAGATATTTTTGCATATATCCATAGCCAAAGCCACAGGTGTTCGTTTTGGGTTCGAGAAGGGAAATTTCGGTCTTTGTGTTTGTGTGCGTGCGAACCTTTCTCGCACAGGTGCGGGCAGGCTTTATGTTACTTTGCTTGTGGGAATTCAGAAATTTCGTCTCTTTCTTTTCTTTTTTTGGCATGTTTTCGTCATTTGGCTAAGTTCCAAAAAGAAAATTCAAACACGATGACAAACTAATTGAATGGCACTTTAAAAATGACAAAGCGATCAAATAGGCGTAACTCAAAATGGAAAAGGCACAAATAGACTCATCAGAGAAGAATCTCGTAACGAAAAATCGTGGTCTTTCTTCCGGAAGCAAAAGGACCTTTGATGTACACACACACACACACCCATACATAGTATGTTGATGTAAAAATGCCATTAACATTGAGGTAGACAGCGCCCCTAAGTGGCAACATGTGTAAAGATAGACGGAATGAGACAGAGGCAGAGAGATCGTATGCGTAGGGGTGGGTAACTCAGCGGTAAATAACAACAACTAAGCAACCAAGAGAGGGAGAGAGAGAGTTGTGTTTTCTACCTGTGAGCAAGCAGACTCCCAACTCCGGGACAGTGATGTCACTAGCTTACTGCTAACTGCTCATTGCTGAGAGGAATCGCTCTCTGGCGGCTGCGATTGCGCTGTGCAAATGTTGTTGTTCCTGTATTTTGTTGTTGTTTGTTGTAGTTCTTCCTGTTAGCTCACGCACACACATAACTGCTATCTCTTTTCCTCTTTGGTACAGTGCCGGTGAATGGAGCAGAGAAGAGGGTCGGTCGGGTGCTGCTGTTGGTCACCACTCACGATAAACATTTTCTACATACAAATAAATTCAACGCAAAGATAAAAAGAGCTTAAAATTCCCTGTCGCTTTGCCATTTCTTCGTTCGTCCCCCACAAAAACAACAATTAAATGAACAAATTATACATGAAATAGATGTATGTACATATATGTATATATTTTTTAGCTGCTGCCAGCGACATATTTTATGAGCATCTTTTGGCCTCGAATGTGTTTTTTTTCTTGGCTCACTCCTCACCGCCCTATTCTAAACAAACCTCATTCCCCACCCCCACCTTGTTTAGCTCCCGTCTATTATTATGACTTTGAAATATGCAATTACAATTTGATATAATTCATTAAAGTTAGTAAAACTTACCGATTTTTTGTTGCTGCGTCTCGGTTGTTTCCATTTTCCCTTTTTGGTTGTTGCTTTTTTAATACAAAATTTTATTTTATTTTTAAATAACTATTCACAGCACATATTAAGCAACACCAACTAAATAACACAAAGTATGTTTCATGTTGACTTGTTCCGCTTGCTTTGTTTATTTTTGGTTGATGCTTTCTACCTGGTTTGGTTGATGCTGAGACATAACTTTTTCGTTTTTTTTTCCAGTTAAAAAGCGGCGCGAAAAAACTAAAAGCACGCTACCGCCTGAATTACAAACGCACACACAAACAAAAAAAACAAAACGAAGTTTATTGACGGTAGCTTGTATATGTTTTTTTTTAATCGTTGAACAATTAAAAAGCAAAATACGTTCAAAATTCTAGCGCCGCGTTATTTTAGTGTAAATGTTTCTTGGCAAAGCGTCGGAATCACAAAATAAATCAAATTATTTAACGGCGAAGCGCGTCTTTCGACTTTTCTTTTTGTCTCTTTCTCACACACGCACATATTATGCAGGCGTGAATTCGCCACACTATAGTGAATTTGTTTGTGCAATCGATTTTGTTTTTTGAGTAATTATCGATACTATTCTTGTAACATCGATATACTTCAAATAGTCTGGCATTGTTCTTACAAATTCTTAACGCATTATAATCAGCTGGTATATTTAGCAGCATCGCCGCTGGCCACACTAAATTATCAAAGAGCACTGAGCAAGAAGAGGAAAGCAAAAGACGAAAAAAGTTAATATATAATAATAGAATTATTAAACCGTGATATTTGCCAAAACATTAATTTCTTTTGCCTTGCACAACGACGGCAACGACAAACAGCGGCCAAGGACGATTTGAAGAAGGAGAAGAAGTGAGGCAAGACAAACAGCAACAACAACCCTAATTCCACAGCAGCAGCAACAGCAGAAAGAAGTGTGAGAGAAACAGGCGCAGAGAAACAGAGAGAGAGCGAGCGAGAGAGAGCGATTGAAGTGAACCATCATCATCATCATCATCAACAAGATGCCACTGTTTGGAAAATCACAAAAAACGCCTGTCGAATTGGTCAAGGCTCTAAAGGAGGCCATTAATGCCTTAGAGGCCGGCGACCGTAAAGTGGAGAAGGCTCAGGAGGATGTTAGCAAAAATCTGGTATCTATCAAAAATATGTTGTATGGGAGCAGTGATGCTGAACCGCCAGCCGATTATGTGGTCGCTCAACTGTCGCAGGAGCTATACAATAGCAATCTGTTGCTTTTGTTAATACAGAATCTGCATAGGATTGATTTTGAGGGCAAGAAGCATGTGGCATTGATATTCAACAATGTGCTCCGACGACAAATTGGAACGCGTTCACCAACGGTTGAGTACATATGCACAAAGCCCGAGATATTGTTCACTCTGATGTCTGGATATGAAGATGCCCATCCTGAAATTGCCCTCAATTCGGGCACAATGCTACGTGAATGCGCCAGGTATGAGGCATTGGCCAAGATAATGCTCCACTCGGATGAGTTTTTCAAGTTCTTCCGCTATGTGGAGGTATCCACATTCGATATTGCCTCCGATGCTTTTTCCACATTCAAGGAGCTGCTGACGCGTCACAAATTGTTGTGCGCTGAATTTTTGGATGCCAATTACGATAAGTTCTTTGCCCAGCACTATCAACGACTTTTGAATTCGGAGAATTATGTGACACGGCGTCAAAGTTTGAAGCTATTGGGTGAATTGCTACTGGATAGGCATAATTTTACGGTGATGACACGCTATATATCGGAGCCAGAGAATCTGAAACTGATGATGAACATGCTAAAGGAGAAGTCGCGCAATATACAATTTGAGGCGTTCCATGTCTTCAAGGTCTTTGTGGCGAATCCGAATAAACCGAAACCCATACTGGATATCCTGCTCCGTAATCAAACAAAACTGGTCGATTTTCTAACTAATTTCCATACGGATCGCTCCGAGGATGAGCAATTCAATGATGAGAAGGCATATCTGATTAGGCAGATACGAGAGCTGAAGCCGCTGCCCGAGGCTTAGTTGAGATCGATCGATGAACGATGTGCAACGAGTGCAAGTTTGGGGGGGAAAAGAAAATAAACGAACGACGAGTAACGATTGACAAACAAACAAACAGACAGACGGAGAAAGAGAGAGAGAGAGCGATATAGTAAGAAAAAGGGAGACAGAGATGTTGATTGTGTGTGAGCCAGAGCGAGAGGGGTAAAGCAAATATATGATATATATTTAACTATATTTTGTGACGATGAGTAACTAAACAATAATTTAGACAACAACAACAACAATGATAATGATAAACAAACAAGAAATTAACGATAAAGAATTTAATATTTCCCTTCCAAACCTACCAAAAACCCAACCAACCAACCTACAAATACCCTCTTCTCTCCACCATCCCGCTCTCCATTAACTTTCTTCTTAGCTTTCTAAAAGTTATATATACTTTTTGAGTTGTTGTAATTTGGTAACTTTTTTAATATACCTACATATATATCTATATAAATATATATATATATATATTATTTTTTTTTTTTAAATTTCCTTTGTAGCGTTTTTGAAACGAATTTCCCTATCTGCCTTCCCCCTTCCGATACCCCATCAACTACTCTCCCAACCTTTTCCTTCTGATATCCTTTTGGAAAAATGAGTTTTGACTTAAAAATATAATTCCACGCAAAATTCATTAAAAACAATTACAAGAAAAGAAAAAAAAAACAAAAAAAAAAATAAATAAAGTATAATTAATTAAAATAGTGATAAATTGTTTATGCATACTTTTTGCATGAACTTATATACTATATTATATATACATACATATATATAGAGAAAGAGACAGAGAGAATGAGAAAGAGAGAGAGAGAGAGAGAGTGCATTCAATACACCTTCACACACACACCCACACAAACACACACAAACGTTTATAGTTAAAAAAGAAAAAAAAAACAACAAAAACGAAAAACGGGAAGTAAAACAACATTATTACGAGCAGCATAATAACATATACGATTATTATAATTTATATTATTCCCAAAATTAAAGATAACAGCCAAACAGAAAAACAACAAAAAAAGAAAGAAAAAAAAAATCATTGCTTTTGTGTGTCATTTTTCTTGTTTTTTTTCAGGGGTGGGGGCTTTAGCTTTCCCTTCTTGCACCTGAGTCATGTGCCCCATCAGATGGCTCACAGTGGGACTCATGGTGCCAGAAAGAAATTAAAATTAAATTGGTCGAGTAATTTTCCTCAACATCACAGACCACAGTGCAGGGCTGGCAATTCGTTAATATTGCATTTACAGGGATAGACAATCATAAGAATAACTACATATGTATGTTCATGTACATACTTATTTAAATAATAAATTATGTTTTATTCGATTTAGTTATAGATATGAATAAATTACTAGATTAATTAAATTAGTACTTAATTTCTATGGAATTGGCTCGAGTCTCTAGCGTCTCTTTTTCTTTTCAAGTTTGCGCATTTTGTGTAGGCGTGCCCTTGCCGTTGCATTGCCATTTCCCTCACGTTGCTCTCCAATCTCACCCCGGTTGCCGTCAGATTCGTGATTTTCCATACATGAATTTTCATCACCGTCGCCGGCCATCAGAACAGCTGCCGAAATGCATACAAACTGGAAAATGGCACCCACATAGAGGCCATATCGTATCAGGAGGCTAAACCAATCTTCGTCACCGTATTTATCCAAAGCTCCAGCAGTCAGTATATGCTCAGCGGAGGAGGCGGCCATTATGTTTGATTTAGGAATATACAAAATGCTATTTGTTTATACTTCGTTATTGTTGTTTGTTTGGTGTTGCCAGATGTTGTGAGCTGGTAAGAATCGATACTTTTGATGTCACTCAAAAGTATCGTCAAGATCCAGAAGATGGCCCGCTAAACGAACTGTACGTGACGTCACAAAGTGTCGTGCAGAACGTTATTTCAACGCCAGTTGAGTTTTAGAATTGTCAATATTTTTGAATGTTTTTTCTTTACAATAGTATGATCGCCCATATCGCCGAGTAACTTGTCAATTTGGAATTGTTCAATTTTTGTGTTAATCATTGGACCGTTGCCATAATTTGGAGACGTCAGTAAAATTTCGTTACCTTTTGTGATTGTTTTAAGTGTTGTAGTTCTCGTAATCAGCTGTTTGTCCTCTTACGTGTAGACCAAGTGCTGGAGAGGATTCCGAGAGGCAGGTACATTCATTATTCATTAGTGCAGGAACGTATAGCCAGGAAAATATTCTCCATTTTGTATTCCCCTTACAGAAAGTTATCTTTGACGTCCAATGGAATGGCTAATCTTGCTGAAACCTTCCGCTCCCACTGGCTTATATCAATATTTGGCATAGTCCTCTTTATAGCCGGCTCGGCGATACTCTATTGGAATGAGGGACACGCTGTACATATGATGCTGGCCCTGGATGAGGTATATGCCGACATCTATTCCATGCAATTCACGAGCGAAGAGCTGGATCAAAGTTTTGAGCAGCGTATTATTCATATATCGGGAGGAATTCTAATAGGTGAACCGCTAACCGAGCCGGACTATAATATCCAATTGATGGCAGTAAAGCTGAAAAGACGTGTGCAAATGTATCAATGGGTAGAGGAGACCATGTATGTTGCTGAATTGTATCCAAAGAAATCTTTAATTGTCATTTGTGTTTATCTTTCAGAGAGCATAATTTTGGTGAGAGCTCCCAAGGGGAGACACGTACTTATCATTATTCTCGTGAATGGCGGGATAAATTAGTAGATTCGCGCAACTTTTACAATCGCCATGGTCACACAAATCCTTCGAGTTTTCCCATCGAAAGTCATGTTCAGATAGCCGATGCCGTCTATATAGGCAAATATGAATTGGGCACAGAAGTGAAGGAGAAATTTAGCAACTATCGTGAGCTAACCTCCGATATTAGGCCAGAAGACTCGAGCATTAAGCTCCATTTGGGTCTCTATTATCATACAAATGATGTGTTCAATCCGGAAGTTGGTGATTTGCGTATACTCTTCAGTTTTGCCGGCATGGAAGGTGAAATATTTAGTGTTGTGGGCAAACTGGAGGGCAACAAAGTAGTGCCATATATCACATCGCGTGGTACATCGATTTTATTGATATATCCGGGTGGATTAAGTGCCACCGAGGTATTTAAATTGGAGTCACGTGCCCAGGTATTAAATACTTGGTATTGGCGTTTCATTGGCTGGTTACTCATCTTCTTTGGTGTCTCTTGTAACTCTAAAATCTTAAGAATATTGTGTAAGTACACAGAATCAAAAATGGGTCACTTTTATACAAAGATTAACAATCTCTACTCTTGGTCTTCTTATAGTTCTTGATGTTCCTTTACTCATAAATCTGGCACCTGATTCTCAGTATCCGATGACAGGAAATTTTCTAATTGCCTTCTCATTGGCTTTAACCATAGCCGCTGTAGCTTGGATTCTGCATCGTCCTGTGATTGGTGCTTGCCTCTTTCTGGCTGGTGCTTCGCCCTATGTTTGGTTCACCCGGAATTTGGTGGAATATCAGCGAGTGGATTAGCTAGCATCTTGTTTGTTTGATATAAACATTATTATTATTATTTATTTCTTTTGTGTGTCGAGTGTCATAACAAATAAAACAAAATTAAAATTTACTTTAGTAACACTTAAAAACTATTGCCGCCATTAGAGGCACCTCCTCCTCCTCCTAAGCCACCACCACTACCACCGCCGCTGCCCCCGCCACCACCGCTACCAATTACTGTAACATTTGGTTTTGTTGAACTGCTCTCGGTGGATGTGTGTACACTGGGACTTTGGGATTTATCCTGCTCCTCCTGCCCTGACGTTGATGTGGTCGCTGGCTCCTCATGAAATCTTACATAGGGCTCAAAACTATTGTTAATCTGCACTGAGCCACGATGCAGATTATTGGATTCCGCCTCAAAAAGGATTTCATTGATGAAACGTTCGGCCAATAATCGTTGCTCCCGCGGTAAACGTTTCAATTTATGGGTCCAAGTGCGGGCAATAGATTCCTCTTCGGGATAGGAGCCAGCTAAATACTCACAGGCCATGCTAAGTAACTCATCATTGCCGGCATTTGGTCCACCACCCGGTGTACCAGCATTTGGTGGTGGCGATAGACGTGATCTTTTGCCTAATGTATAATCTCCACTATGGCCTGGCGGCTGATGATGCATCATGGTTGCTGCTGGTGCCGACGTTACACCCAATCCATCAACTTTTTGGCCATGACCGAAGGATTTGTGAAACATTTCGCTGATATTTGGTGTCTGTCCCCCTACTCCCCTATAAGCATAATGACCACCCGCCTGATCGGCTAGAAACGCCGTTGTCGACGTTGAGTTCTCATTGAAGGCGAAGGATTGTGGCTCGTTCTTAAATGTGGGATTTACGGCTAGAAATTTCTCGGTGTTCCGCAGGAAATCCAATTCTTGAAATGTCCAACAGCGCGGCGTGTGCAAGCTACCGGATCTAATGGCACTCTCCACAACTTTCAGCTCCTTGCGGTAGTTGGTGCGCAGCGTATTGATCTTCTTTTTCACATCCTCGACGGTGGCGTCTCGTTTCAGGTAATGATAGATTGGTACCAATCGTTGATAGGCCTCCGCTCGTTTTTCTCGATTCGTGTAGTCCCGCAGTGAGGTGTCCCACAGTACGGGCAGATCTTTGTACATTTGGATGAACGTTCGCAAATACTGACGATTCTCCTCGGCCCCTGACATGAGTCGGATGCTATGCGGGGGCGGATGGGGCTGTGTATGGGCGGGTTGGTGGTGCATTTTGTTATTGTTTTGCTTATCTTGATTGCAATTAAAATCTCAATAAAGCAAATACTATTTATGTATTGAAGAAATGCCTAAAATATTGATGAAATGGCAATTTTTTGCTGCTACTATTGTTGTAATTGGCGGTTTGACAGATTGCCATATTGACGTAATGTGTGGCTGTGTGGCTGGGCCTAATGGTTGCGTTTGTGTTGGTCTATATGTGTGCGTGACGTCACAGCAACAAGTTGCCAAGTGGCAACATTGGCGCAATGGTATCGATATTTGGCAGTCGATAACATTATCTGTTCACACTTCAGTGCCTTTTAGTGGGTCTCGATTCCGAAACGCAAAACGGTTTTATCTCCGAATCGTTTTAAAATCTAAATATAAATTTTTAAATATTGTCTAGGTGATACTATGAGAACAAACCTAACAATATAAAATCCATTTAAGGTGACAAATTAATTTCGAAACAAAAACGAATTAGACATTAATTTATTTGGATCTGATTCTGATTGAAGTTAATGTTCGTTATTTAGAACAGAGAATATTTTAAAAGAGGATGTTGGTTTTCAAAATTTAGTTGGCGATTTTTTAACATTTAAAGTTTTTAATTTATTATCTTTAAAAATAGTATGCATATATATATATATTTGTATATTTGAGCCCCTCGTTAATAGCTAAATTTGTTAAGTTCCCGGCCCCGTTGGCCCATCCGATTGATTATTCGCAGGATCCTGCTCATCCGTTGGCGCCAGGCCCACTTTTTGCATAAGCTCTGTCAGTTTTTGTGCTTTGCGATCCTCATTGTGGGCAATTACCGTACAAAGATGCTCTGTTAGTAGTTCTTTCCTTTCTGCGGCATTGTGCAGATCCATTTTAGCCTTCAGAAACTGTGCCTCGATCTTAACATAGTGTTTTCTAGAACAATACAGATATCATGGTTAGCCCCGAGTTCGATACATTGGAGTTTTTCTCAACTTACTCAATATTGGCAAAGTTTATGCAAGCATTGTCAATCTGTTTTCTTAACAGGGCCACATCCACGGCAAGATCACTCTCCAGTTTGGATAGTTCGTGGCGTATTTCCTCAATTTTACGAGATTCGGCAGCTGTTTTTTGAGTATGTTGCTCAATGGCCTGATAGAGCATTTGTTTCTTTTGTTTATTTTGCTCTTCAATCATTTTCCGATGCTGCTCGAAGTCCTTAAGAGAAATCCCCTTAAAGGGTGAATCTGTGTTAAGATGTGGCGAGGAGCTCGTTGAGCCTTTTGTGCTGGGTAAGACGTTGGCGTTATCATCATCCGTGGTGGCTGTGTTGGCGCTTATCTTTAGAATTGAACTATCATCGATCGTCGTCTCACTACCAGAGGAAGGGGCCAACGTGGCACTTCCATTTGTTGTCTGTTGATTTGGCTTCTTATGTCCAAAGTAGAGAGCTTCGACAAGGGAGTCACTAATGCCACGTTCCAAATTCAACGATTCATCTGCCTTGACATCATCAACAGCATTACCTTGGGGTGTGGGCGTTGGTGTGGGAGTGGTGGCTAGTTTGGGCAATGGTTTCTCCTTGGCAGTTTCTGTTTTCTTTTGCTTGGCCACTTGGGTTTGTTGTTTCCGTAGCTGATCTGCCTGACGGAACATCTTATCGGGCATACGCCGGATACCGGGTTGGCTACGAAGAGCTACAAACACAAAAAAAACAATAATCACACATACACACACACACGAAGACATACATACATGGATACAAATAAATGTTATTATTGTTTATATCTTTTGATTTGAAACGGAATTGGGATTTACCTGCTTCCATATGGCTCTTGGTTGTCGGATGGCTGACGCCCGTGATCTTCATGATCTCGTCGTGGCTAAAACCATTAAATTTTTCTCCCATAATGCAATTATAAACAAATTAACTTCAGTTCCATGTTCCATTTAACAAATTCACCCGTCGCGTCTAGTGATGCGAAGCGCTGGCAACATGATCGGTGACGTCTTCTTGGCTAGATCTAGCTACAAGCTAGATCGTTAAAGTATTATCGCTTTTTCGATACTTATCGAACCTTGTAATGTAACGTATTTTTTTTAAATTTTATTATTACTAGTATTTCAACAACTTAATGCCTAATTCAGCGCGCAATTCATTAACATTCTGCTCCCACCGCTGCTCCCAGTAAACGGGCATCAATGGCTTCATACGCTTGCCATTATCAATGGCCCAAGGCAAATAGCGTTTCAAGTACTCGCGACGTTGCCTAAAAAACCAAACAATAAGTTGCTGCGAGAGAGCTAATGGGAGAGCGAGTGCTCGGTAGAGCATTGAACTTACTTGGGTCTTAGACGCACAGCACCAAAAACAGCTCCGCCATAGCACATGGGCAGATTCGTATTGAGTGCCTCCACCCATTTGACAGCCACCTCGCCCAGCATATTTGTTGGCATATTCAATACAGTGTGAATCAGGTCATGGCATTCGCGATAACGAGTCATTAAATAGGCCAACTTTGGATCTTCTAAGAAACGCACTGGCATACGACTATCGGGAGTTACATTCTGAAATAATAAAATCACAATTAGATGAGAAAAGGGAAGAGAGAGAGAGGAAAAGAGAGACGCTCCATTTACCACTCACATTATCTTTGAGAAACTTGACATAGGCGGCTCCAAAAGTATCTGGAGGTAGGGTCTCCAGCCTTTTAAAATCTATGGTGGATGTGTGTATACGTGGCTTATCGATCAAAATGCGTTGCCCCTCCTCGCTGGCCTCCATGGTGTCGAGTATATTCCAAAGAGCCCCCTCTCCAGTGGTCTCACCCAGACAGGCAATCATATCATGGCTGGAAAACCATACAAAAAACTTTAACATGCTTGAATACTACAAATCAATTCAACTTACCGCCTCGGATCTAGTATAGCAGCCACAGAGGATCCTGCTCCCAAGAGCATTCTCTGAAAAGGTGTTATCTCTATGCGATGCTTTAGATGTTCCCGCTCATAGGCATCGAGGGGCTCCTCCTCTGGGACAACTGTTTGCCGTCTCACCGCACTTAAGGCCAATCCGCGGCGAGCTAAGCGCAAACGCTGCATCATTCTCTGTGAATAGACAACATGACGTAGTCTTTTGGTTCGACCTCACTAGGCATCATCTTCCATTCCACTCCACTTCGCTCCACTACACTCCAGTCAGAGTTGACTTCTAACATGACCCTGACTACTACCTGTTTACATTCATACATATCTCTCTGTCTATAGTTTCTTTTTTCAAGCCCGATATATGTACATATGTATGAAGATATGTACGTGCCGCAACTTTAAGTAAACAATTTGTCCATAATTGTTATTTGTGTAAGAAAAATGAAAAAACAATCGTAAGCGCCCAATGGTTAAATCTGCAAAACCAGTTTTTGACCAACCTCCACACTTTGTTTTTCGTACTCCCTCCCTCCCCCCCGCCCTCACTCTTCACCTCATCTTCATTAATATTTGTAGAAGTCCCCAAAAAATAAAATAAATGCTCCGGGGCAATGCTTCCACATTTGGTTACTCTATTATCTGAAACATGGCTCCTACTTTAGAAAACATATATGTATATAATATAATGTGTTCACTTATCATTTGATCTTTATTTGTTTTTAGTACCTACTTATTCCTCATATTTCCTGCCACATAATCATTCAAACTCATTAGTTTTGCTCTTAAATTCTTATTCACTTGAACTTGACAAAAATTTCATTTAATCTCTCAATTTTTCTGGATTTTTGTTCTAATATAAATATAAATTTCAATGATAAGAACATAAACTTAATTTATCTTCACAGTTTTCTATTATCCTAAAGAGATTAGGAGTTTATCAACTTTGAAATTCTAAAGCTAAAATTTCTCAATCTTCAATTATCTTGTAAATTTGCATAATTATGATATTTTTCCCCCTTTTTTAAAAACTTGATAAAATGCCCATAATTTGAAATATATTTCTAATTAAGACGCCCAGTTAGATGATTTATCTAACTGATAAGCAACTAAATTGAATAATTTTTTTCCATTAAAAGATAACATGGACCACAAAAAAAAAAATATATAGTTTTCAGAGCATACACATTTCGTTGTATTGTATATACTCAATGACCTTTTGACTAATATGATGAGTAATTGCCGCCAAACGTATATATACACTTGGTTCTTATTGTTAGACATGCACCTGAACCGAGTCGACTCGCGGTATGGGAAGTTTAAGTAAAACCCAAAGATAAGCCCCCATCCACATAGACAAGAAAGTAAGAGAGGGACAGAGAGAGAGAGAGCCATCAGTTAAATGACTTTGTATGGGAAATCAATTACTTTTGTCGTCGTCAAAATCAAAAGAATTTTTATTTTCTTGTTTTTTTAATGTTTTTTTTTTATTTTGTGTGTTCCTATAGAGGAACGCGTGGCAGTTCTACAAAAGACACTGCGGTGTTTTGCAAACAAGGAAATATGAAACACACTTTACTGCAGTAGCCCCTCAAAAAACTAAAAAAAAAAAGGGGCTACTAGGGGAAGTGGGTAACAATTCTTATCGGGAGCAATCTTATCAAGAAGACAACAAAACAAAAATTTGGGAAAAGAAAAAAAAGTCATACACAATAATCATAGTTCTCTATTCACATGGGTGTAGGGAGTAGGGTTTTAAACGAAGAAACTCCAATATGTTTTGGTGTAAGGGAAACAAAGAATGATTCACTTTGATTATGTAGAACAAGTCGCTGGGATTAACAATTTTACCCCATTCATTTATTTACATTAAACTATGTATGTCAAATTGGACTTTTCCCATCCATTCGTTGTAAGGGGGATACTCATGGGTCCCACTTTTAAGCTACTGCCATGTCTGTATCTGCGTGCGTGTGTGGGTGTGTGTGTGTAAGTTTATGACACTTGTGTGTTGTTTTTCATATAGTTTCTTTCATCGTTTTGTTTGCATACAAAAAGTCAATTAAAATTACATAATTGCTAATTACATATTAAAAATACATAACTTTTTGTTTGTTTTCTTGTTTTTTTTTTTTGTTTTTTTTTGCCTATATACAGAGGGAATTTATATAGTTTAAGGGGGTATTCTTGGTTGGGAGCTTATCATTTTTTCGAAACTTTTAAAAAAAATTATTATTATGACAAAAAGAACGTCATATCACCGAAAGAATTTCGAATATCTTAATAGTAATAAGCTAAAAGCCAAAATTGAAAAAAAAAATGTATTTCCAACCAAGAATACCCCTTAAGGATATACAAAGTACAATTCTAATTATACGACATACGATACGATACAATATATAGGGATAGGACATACGAATACGAATATAATTATATATTATGGCTTTGGCTTGAGTCTAGACACTTTGGGTGCGGAAACTGCTGCTGCTGGATACAGCTAATTGTTGTTGCTGCTTATCTGGAGCCTGCTTCCTCCTGAATGTGACATATGTGTAGAGTAAACTGGCCATGACACTTATGTTAATACCGATGCAATTAAGCCACGAGAAGACATAATCACCGCCAATGAACATGCCCAGATATGTGACACAGATGTTCTTCAGACAACCGACTATGGTGGTGGTCAGGGCGGAGTTGAATTGTGTACATAGAATGGTGCTGTAGGATAGAATGAAACCCATAACACAGCTAAGCAGGAATTGTGACAGAAATGTCGGATTATTCCAACTGGGAAAATTTAAAGCCTTCTCCAGATCTCCAGTGGCATAATTCAATGCCAATGCGGGCACAAACATGAACAATGAATTGTAGAACATTAATCCATATTTGCCAATCTCCGAAGTGTCCAGCTTCTTTTTCACATACACGCCATTCGATGCTGTCAGGGCATTTGTAATCATTACATAGACATAGCCCTGCAGATTGAAGGACAGATCATCGGAGGCCGCAACCAGAGCGCCTCCAATCATGCAATAGACACTGATCTGTACAGCTGTTGTGGGCCGTACGCCAAGGATTTTCAATTCCAGCAGCATGGTCATCAGAATGGAGAATCGACGCAGAGCGGCAAACATGGGTAGACTTAGGGCCTTGGTGCCGCCCAGTCCGAACATCATGTTGCCCAGAAATATCAATGGTAATGGGAAAATCTTGAAGAATGTGTTGCGTTGCAGAGGCGGATATGAGACTAGTTTTAAACGTTTTCCCACACCCAGCACCACAATACTCGCCGTCAGCTGGCCCAGGCTGAGGAATAGGAACGATGGAAATTGATAATATGTCAGCACGGTTTTGTTCACCACCGTGATCATAAATGATGAGATGCCATAGAAGAAGGCACTGCCGATTTTCTTTAAAAACAATCCAGAATCCTCTCGATCCCTTCCATGACCGCCAGGGCCTCCATATTCTCCTCCTGCTCCTCTGAACTCCTTGGAGGCGGATCCATTAAGTAATGAGGCTTCCACATCTTTGTCAATCGGTCGGCTATTCTCGTCGTGCAGCAGCGGCTCCAGATCATCCGGCGCTTGATTACCGCCACGCGAGACACTCATTGTTGATTGCTTTGCACACTTTGCCTTGATTCGTTTTTTTTTTTTATTTTCTTCGTTTGGTTGGTTCGTATATTGTTTTCTCACTTCCGCTCGCTAACACGCTCGCTCTTTTTCTCTCAGCCGGACTGGGCTGAATTTTGTAGATAAATATCCACAGTACGGATGTAATATCTATCGCCGCATGCTATTGCTTTTTGTTAACTTCATTTACTTGAATCTCAACATATCATGCAGGCGATTTGCCTTCATTCGTCTTCTGATTTACGATTCTTAACAATAATATCTTGAACTATTTTTATACAACGCTCCTCTCTCTCTAGCCTGCTCCGACATTCTGCGAACATATGGGAGAGCTAGAGATGAGAGAGCTGAATAAAGCCAAAAACAAAAAACGATAAACACAAAAAAGAAAAAAAAAACGCTGACCATAATTACTTACTAATTAAAAAAAAAAACACGCAAGTAACAATGCTTTATCACCAGAATTTACTAATTACCCATATTTTGAATATAACACATAAACAAATAAAATCCGTAATGGTATTACATAGAATGGCTAAAGCTGGCAGCACTGCCAACGTAAGCGCAGTTACCGGTCAGAACACTATATCCCATTCATTGGATGTAAAAAAAAAAGTTTCACTTCTACTTACTGTTGTTAACTTATAAAATCAGTTTAGTACCGGCACATTAAAATAAAACGAATTTAGTTTTTTTTTTTTTTTTTGGCAGAGATGAAAACGAACAGCTGATGTGTTTCGATAACGATAGCCCAGTGTAGAGAAGTGACAGTGTTCATGAAGGTACAACTGCAGCAGCTGATTGCCAGTGCTGCAAAAGCCAAGCGAAGAAAATAAAAAAGAATTGACGTTTATGTTTTGAACATTATTAAATGCAAAAATGAGCAGCTCAAAGAAGACGAAAAAGGTTAGCGATCAAATTCCCAAACCCATTGGTATTAAGAAAGAGAAACTTGAAGAGGATCGTACACTACATCATATTTCCCACTATATTGATGACCGTTTGGAGCTGGTGAAACAAATCTTCGCCACATTGAAGCCGAAGACAATTATTAACTTGGCTCCAGAGTTCTTAAAGGTAGACCAATAATTCTGAAAACAAATACTATTCAATGAATAATAATTCTGTGCTCGTGTGGCAGAAAGCCCCTTTGGAGGAAATTGAGGAACGCTGCTTGGATGAATTGCTGTGCATATCCACTAAGCGCCTAAAGTCCATCATAGAGGACAAACCTTGTCCCTCAGACACAGAGAGTTCTGAGGATTCGGATGTACAGCATAAGGAAGGCAAGTGGAGACAGGCTAAAATTTAATTATTTCTAATCATGTCTTTTTGTGATCCTTAGAACACATATCCCTAGAGGAGATATCATCAGACAGTGATATAGGTGGCCATGACACACGGAGAGGTTAGTAAAAAAATTCGGATTTATTACATATAATTTGGACAAATATCTTGGAAATACAACTGCACATGCTAGAAAAAAACTTCTATGTTCCATGCTGGAACTTCTCGTAGGGTAACTGAGGAGCCACATAGAAAGCTCTCAGTATCCAAACGTCCTCTCCCACACCAAGGGTCACATTTTCGTCATCTTCCTTACCCACCTCCAGTGTGACTACGAAATCGCCGACTTCTAGGCAACCCTTACGCCTCATATAATCCACTCCAAAGTCTATGGGATTGAGATTCTGTTCATTTATGTCCTTGGTATAGAGTACCGGATGCATATTCCTTCTCAGATGCAGAGCTCTGGCCAAATCAAATTTGCACTTGATGGTGTCCTCGATGTCATCTTCGTTGCTGTCGGTCAGTGGCATCATCATATAGACAGGGCAATAAATTTCGGTTCGAGCCAAGGCCACGCTTGCATTCTCACACTTTGTATAGATAAATATAGCCTGGCATTCAATGGAACTTATTGTTCTGATAATGAAATTCACAATGGTCTGATATGAAGTGAGGATATTCTTGACCATTATCTGAGACTGGACAACACCCACACGATAGTCACGCACGGGCATTAGTTTCTTAACAATAAGTGGATATTTATTGCACCACGAGCTCTTCTGTATGTGAATGGCATCGATTTTCCAAAGGAACTCATGCAGCTCGTAATGTTTAAAATCACTGCAACGCTCGAGAGGCACAGTGCCAATTACGGGCTTTTTCTGGCATTTCGATATGGGTAGAACATCTTCCATAATGTAGTTATAGACACAGCAGTTAACACTAAACATATCGGGTATCCATATATAGTCCACTAGCTTAATTATACCCAATAAATCCAACATATTATTTCTCACATATTCGAAATCAATCATGCCAATCAATTTCATATCAAACTCCTCATTTAGAGCCTGACGAACGGCACGTAAGAAGCTCTTACACCTAATCTTGGGCAGCACTACATAGTTCGCCTTTAGAGACTCGACCAACTTGAGATCGGGCATAAAAAGTTCCTGATAGACTTCAGGTCTAAGGCTATAGCACTGTCGCGGCAACTCAATGAAATCATATGAGGCCATTAGCCCAGCATCGATGATCATTACCGCTATGGCTTCACGTAGTGTCTTTAGGACACGGCAACGCACCTCTCGTCCAATGTATAGAATGTCGCCCAGCTTCACTGAACTCAAATAGGCCTTTAAGTTAATCACAAACACAATCTCCTTGAATCCCGCATAGCGATAGGCCTCATTAGTGGTCAGAGTGACCACAGAACCACGGGCAAGCATCACAGTGCAATTATTCCTTAAACGACCAATGCGACAGCATTCACCATTTATCTCCAACGCTAGTCCTGTGGCCAGTTTGAGATCTCGTTCCACAACGGTGGCCGAAATGGCTATATTCATGGTCTCCAGTATGCTGGTCAGTTCATTTGGCTTATTGGCCACCGTATCCACATGAAATGTATATGTGCCATTCTCTAACATGCGACGCAATTCATCGTGGGTTGTTTCCGTCACCAGTTTGGCCACCAGACCCATATGATAATAGCTTCGCCTACGCCGCTTACGTGTATGCTTCTCATGGGCATCGCATGCAGCCTTAAATTCACGTAAACGCAATTCTAAGTCCTGTTGACCATTAAGCTTTACCTTGAATTGATCGATTTGCTGGTCATCGCTATCCGGTTGTTCCGCCGTCTGCTGACCACTGAAGCCACTTTCGCTATCCATCTTCTTCTTCTATGTGTGTGTGTATGTGTGTGTGCAGTTTAATTTTCAATCATAAACATTTACTTTTTAACAATTTTAATACGTGTTTTACTTTTCAGCTAAGAAAAAGAAACTGGTTAGTGGCAAAAAACCTATCAAAAAGGAACAAAACGAAGAAAGTAAGTTTATGTGTGTTTTCTAACAGAGAGAGAGAGAGCGAATGAGTGGGGTAGAAACATATAGAAATTGACATGATGCTTATGCCTACTATAAATAACTATAGATTTTCGATTCTGTGTCGGCTAAATTTTTTACATTTTAAGCACATAAGCGTCTCAATTTACGCATAAGAACCACGACACCACGAAAGGCTGATTAAAGGGTAAAGGGAAGGACAAATAGGGCCAAGAATCGACAACTTTCTTCGCATGGGCGTAGAAAGTATAATTGTCATAACCTTTTCTGACTCAAGAATCGAATCAGAGTAGCAAGAAAATATATATTTATCTCTGTCTAACTCATGCATAAATCTGAATGCCTGAATTGTAGACGTTCGATGAGAGGATAAGTTGGTTCATAATTTAGATAGCGATTAGCTAGATTTAACTTGTAAACACTGTAAATAGATTTATTTGTTATCTCATGAGTGAACTAATTGTTGAAAATGTTTTTGAAAATGTTTGCAGACGATGGCCAAATCAGTGTTTTGGAACTTCTGGAGCTGCAGGCTCGTGCCAGAGCCATTCGCTCTCAGTTGGCCATGGAACCGATAACTAAAATCGAGGTTAAATCAGATGACGAGGATGAAGATACTCCTGCTGAATCAAATAGACATAAACAAGGGGAAAAATCGAAAAGTAAATCTTCGAAAAGTGCCAGTAAAGGCCGCGATAGATCGGGATCTCAACGGAAACGTAAATCTAGCGAGCGACTTGTCCAAATAAATGATGATAGTAGCCGAGAAGGAACAACGAAGAAGATTAAGATCAAGCGTAACTATCGGCAATCTAACAAGACGCCAGAGAGGGAGGTAATTGAGGAAATTACAGAAGTGACCATAAGAGATTCCCCTGCAAAAGATCGATCGCGCTCAGCTTCGCCAGATGTCATACCCATACAAACAGAGACTGAAACATTGTTAATTAGCGATAGTACAGATGAAGATGAACAGAATAAAGACAAAGGACAACAACAGGACAACAATCAAAAGGCCGCTTTGGAGCAGCTGCCGCCGCCGCCATTGGCTGAACCAGCTGAACCAGCTGTGGAGAGTGAGCCCGAGGAGGGTGAGGTGAGAGATGAAGTGGAAACTGAAGAAAAGCCTGGCGAAAATACAGAAGCGCCTTCTCTCGAGAAGGAGGCAGAAAAGGAAACTACTACTGAAGTTGAGGATCCAATACCACCAACTGAGGAATCTCCAAAAGTGTCAATCGTCGCCGAGGAGAATTCCAATTGTAGCCAACAGAGTCAAGTGGTTACCAGTGGCGAAGCAGTAGCTCTATCTCTAATTGAGGATGAGGATCAAAACGATGATGTCATCTCCATTGGAGGTGACCTAGAGAATGAAATGATTGAACAACTGGCCAAGGAAGAACCAACGCCGAGCATCAAGTCTGAGACGGGGAGAGAGAAAAAATCAAATGACAGTCAAGAAGATGAAATGGATAACGATGTCATATCCCTGGACACCAGCGAGGATGATCATGAGAAGCTACAGCCGGAGAATTCAGAGGTGGCTATCATTCTTATCAATAACACATGTAAAATCTAAAACTCGTATACAATTACGAATTGCTTTCATTTCAGTCCTGGCGCACACGCTATCTAAAGAGCTCCAAGGTCAGTCAGGTACTTGCTGAATCGCGATTAGGTAAACGCGTGCGTGATAAAATCAAGAAATCGAAGCGTGCCCAAAAGCATGATAAAGACGGTAAAGACGCCTCCGCCTCCAATGCCGGCAACGATGAGCAGAAATCAAAGGCAGGAGGAGACCAGCAGTTTGCCTCCAAGCATGAGGATGGCTCCATAGAGCAATATCAAGAACTTTTACAGCACCGCCAGCGTAAAAGTTCCAACAACAGCAGCAAAAGCGATAAATGACTCGCACCACAACAATAAGAGCTCAAAACAGAAACGTACTCTCTTATACCCTGCAACTAACTAAAGAAAAAAAAAATAAATTAAATGAGACAATTAATATTAGACTTTAAATAACCATTGATGAAGAAACTCATCTACTACCAATTGGATTAATCTTAATCTTAATCTTTCTTATCTTAGCTGCTAAATTTAAATCTTTAATTCTTTTTTTTTTTTGTATAAGTTTAAAAGAAAAATTAGTTAATGCCCTAGATTTAGCTGTTGTTGGTTTTTATAGTTAACTAAACAGAATCCGCAAAATTTGGTTAAGTTATTGAAAATTTTACTTTATTTTATTACTTTTTGTTCTCAATTTCAACAGCAAGTTGCTTATAAAATTCAAAGTGGGGAATAGTTGATTTTAAAATAGCTAGTTTTTAAATTTATTTATTACATAGGTATTTGTATTTTCTATTTTTATTAATTCATAGAGTATTAATTCATAAGACATTTTCATAAAATATTCAAACGTCAAAGTTTTTCTTTAATTTTTTTAAAGAAAATTTGAAGAAATAATTAAAAAACTATGAAAATATTAATATACCCTACTTTCCATTTTGCAGGGTATGAGAAGAAACAAAAATTTGTTATTGAAAAGTCTCATAGACCTCTTTAGGAGGCCTCCTTTGGAATGGTTAGAGAGGGGTAGGCGAGTCGGCTAAAAGGTTGGGGGTTGGCTTACATTATATGGCATATAAAAATGAGGAATATAAAAATACAAAAAAAAAAAAAAACATCAGAAACTAAAACAAAAAGCCAGAAAGGAAGAAATAGAAGAAAAAAATTTGAATATTTCGTGCTAAAGGCATATTTGATTTCCCATTCGTCTTTTTTTGGTTTTCGTTTTTTGTTTTCAGTTTTGTTTGTAATTTAAAAAAAGAAATGCGAAAACTATGCCTTGTCATTTCCGGTCTGAATTTTCTTAGATTTTTTTTTGTTTTTTTTTGATGAGGAAGGGGGGAGGGGTGGGGAGGGCAAAGTCGTTATTTGGAGGGGAATTAACGAGCCGCACGCAGGTTACGCCTTTGCAATGATATTTCTCTTTTTGTTTGTCATAAAAACTTGCTCAAAAATCATTAACAATAAACAAACACACATACATACATACATACATACATACAAAATAAATATAAACTATTGAAGTTAACCCAGTTAACCCAATTTTGTAGGGACTTTTTCCTTCCAAGCATATTACTGGCAATTCCAATCATGTGGTTTGGCGGTACATGGTTTCACTCCATCCCCTGCTGCGCTGCTGGACTATATCTCAATTATGCTTAGGGGGATGGGATGGTAAGTGGCGGGGGTGGAGACGATTGGTAGGGGTAGGTGGCAGAAGGGAGCGTGTTGCACCATAAACGATGATTGTTTTATCAGAGACTTGGCCGATAAAGTGTATTAAAATAAAAAAAAAAACCCACACACACACACACACACTCAGTTCTCTGTAAAATTTACTCTCTCGCTCTATCTCAACTACGCATGTCCTGTGAGTCGAGGGTTCGTGTCTGAGTGTGTGTGTGTGTGTGTGTGTGTGTTGGCGAATCCATCAAGTGGGCGCGCTGTATACATATAATTATGGCAAGTATTTTAAAATTTTTGTATATAGTCAAAATTATTATCGAAATTATGATTAATAAATGTATGAAATATATTTGCCTAAAAGTAGGCAATACATTTTTAGTTCAGACCATTTGGCTAAAAGGATCAAGCCAAGAGATGAATATAGTAAATACATATATAGATTTACCTAGTTAACACATGTCCACAACCCTGCCGCCTGTCCCAACCCCCATCCCCCCTCTAACGCCCCCGCATCGAAAGTAAACAAAATAGCAACAGAGCGTCTGTACATTTTATGTTGTTGTTTTTTTTTTTTTTGGGGGTAGGGGGTTGGTTTGGTGGTTGGTTTTGTATTTTTTTTTTGTTGGATGGTTGTTGGCTCTCTTGTTCGTTTTGCTCTCAACCTGTATGCCAGAGTCAATGTGTGTGTGTGTGTGTGTGTGGGTGAGTGAGTGAGTGTGTGTGGGTGTGCATCCTTTTGAGTTTCGTTGGACAAGAAACTGAAAAACTCAAATCAGTCTACAGAAAACGCGTACGTGGTGCAGAAGTAGCCGCGCGTGGCTACCACAACGTCGTGCTAGACTTTGTCGGTATGATAAATAAGTGAAACGCCCTGTACAAGTTCTGTAAGTTTCTTCACAAAAATACAAAACCAAAGCCTATCAAAAAATAAAAAAAAAAACAAAACCACAAAAAAATGTATAAACAAAAATTACAACTTCATCATCTTTAACAAATCAAATTTCAAATGCAAATGTCAAGGAAAATAAAATAATCCCATAAAACCAAAAAAAAAGTAAAACGTGTTTTCTGCTGTTTTTTCTGTGTGAAATCGAAGTGAGCCAAAAAGAGGCCCCCCACGCCCCTTCATAAAGAAAAGAGAAAGAATATCAAGGATTTGTAAGCCTAAATGAAACTCCTCGCAGGATGCAAAGAAAAGAGAAAAAAAAAGAGAAAAGTGTTGGCAATATGCAAATTAAATAAAAAAATATGCAAAAATTTTTATAATATAAAATTTTCAAAACGCTGTGCTAAATTAATATCTATACATATACACAAACACACACATATATATATATATATATATATCTATATATAGCATATATATATAATCTGAAATGAAGTGCTTTAAATGTTAACATAAACACAAAACAAAAAAACCCAAATAAACATTTATATATATGTATATATATATATATATATATATATAGCTGTATATATAAGGAGAGAACTTCTTTGATAATTTTGATACTAGCCAAAAACAAAAAAAGCCATAAACAATTCATTATAATAATTATTAACAGCTGCATAATAATAATACTACTACTACTAAAAATAATAATAATAATAACAATAATAATATAAAATAACAAAATACTGTGTACAATCAAACGAATTTACGTTCATGGTTAATGAAAATGTTGCGCGTTTATTTTCATATAAGTTTTTATATAGGATTATTAACGATGATGATCTCTCTGGCCAGAGACATTGTGAGTGATTTTTTCCCACCACCCCCCCACCACCCCAAACAAATTACAAGAACAACTAACCAACTATATACATATATTCTAATTATAATCGTATAATCATTTGCTTGCAAAAATAATCAAAAGAACAAAAATTGAACAAACGCTAATAATAAACAAACTCGAAACTCAAAATAATTGGCTTATAAACTTATAAATTAACTCAAAAATTGGCTTAAAAAACAATTACAAAAATTGGCAAAACGCTTGAAAATGCTTTTTCTTCTACAAAGACGTTAATTTCCAGCTAAACTGAAATTGAAATCAATTCAAAATGAAAATTGGCTATAACAAACAGAAACAAACAGAAATATGCAGAAATTGACGGATTGTTGTACATATATATATGTCTATACAAAAACAAACATACATACCTATATATATATATATATATATATACTTATAACTATTTATATGTAGTTCTCAGCGAATTACCACGGATATAATTGCCCCCTGCTCCATATATATATATGTGTATATCTTTTTAATCATAGGTGAATTTAGTACAGTGATATAGGTGGTAACTTTGCCCCTAAACATATGCAATAGGTTGGAAAAGTATTCAAATTTATTGCTTTTCTTTTGTTTGCTTTAAGGATTATTTTTTATTCAAACATTTATTTTTATACATATTTAAAAAAGCAACTTGCATACTTTATGGGGCAAAGTTCCCTCCTCTTTTACAGTCCTATGTTCGCTCTATGTATATGTCCAAACAAATGCATGTATAGATGGTAGGTATCTTCTATAAAAATGGTTAATCAATTTGCCTAAAACCCTTTTTTGTTTTCAATGTGGAATAATGTTAATGATTTTCATAAACTATAAATCTTTTAATGGTGGTAAAGAAGTATTATATAGAATAGATCTACATTTAGAGACTTAAATGAAAGTTATTCAGTTTTTTTCGAGAACGTAGTGGAAGTGGGAGAATTCTCCTTGGAAATATCAGGCCGACCATCTTTGCTGCATTAACTAATTTTAGTATCTATCCAAATTATAAACTTTAAAAAGAAAATGAGGATGCTGGAAATTTTGTTTCTCTATGATCCTAAAGTTATAGCTAGAAACAAGGTTTTAAAAAAGTTTAAATTAAATTCCTATTTTATTAAATAATGGAAATTTATTTGTATTTTTTTATCTGTGAATCTAGTTTAAGAAAATATTGCTAGGATTTCGATAAAATGTTGTCAAGCTTTCTAACAGTTTGATACTTCTACAGCTAATATTTCTCGAGGGAGGAAATGGGGGCAAAACTGCTACAATTTCGATATAGAAGACCGATTTGAATAACCCAAAAACTAAATCTATGTAAATCATAGATTACAACAGGTCAATTTCCAATTATAGTTACTTGCTCCAAATAGCTCCACGAACTAGTGTCTTTAGATTGGGATAAATTTGAAAAGTTAGTTTTCTCTTTTCAAATAAGAGGCTAATAATTTGAGTGATCTATTTTAGATACTTTTTCAAGATATTTTTCTAGATAAGTAGAATCGATTTTAGATATTTTTTAGTCGAAAAATATAGAACTATATAATTAAGCATTATTGCTGATTATGTATTATAGTAATATTGTAGTAGGAAAGAAAATTATTCCTTAATCCACCAACATTTCCATTGTCCGTGATGTAAACTCGACAACAAGAGTATTATATTATAGCAATCGAAATGCTTGTAACCAAATTAAGGTGCTGAATAAAGCTTCTTTTAGCATAGTTTATAAAATATTGTTTTAGTTTTAATTATGACCATTTACAATCTCCTTTTTGTAAGTTTGACCTCAAGATGGTTTATATTAAGTATTTTTAATTTTAATTATAACAATTACAACTTTGGATATAAAATACTAATGCTGTAGAAAGGCAAACAAAGAGATTAAAGTTGAAATCGAAAGGAATATCCACAAATACATAAATTTATCCTCCTAATTTGTTTTGACATTATTCGTTGGTTCGAAAATATAAATTTGAAAACCATTTGGGAAATAAAGTAAACGTTTCTAAACCTTCCATAAACCAGTTTAAGTTTGTTTGAATCGCAAAGATTTCGGTTAGAAAGAATCAAAAGAACTCTCAGACTCGAAAAAGAGTCCCAATAAAGTCCCTATATATCTATTAGAATCAGAAAATATCTTGGACTATATACTACATATGTATTTATAATATTCTATAATATATATCATACCATGTTTATGTGTGTTCTTTTCGGAATTCTTCTATAAGTATGTATGTTTTTACCGATTTTAATGAATGAATTGTAATGGTCGCTATGAAAGCTTTCATTGTGTGTGTGTGTACGTTTTTTTTCGCTATCTACTTAAATTTCAGATTTTTTTTGAGTACCCAAGGCCACAAAGTCCGAAATGATAATGTGCACTTTGATACTGTCATGACGCATACACAGACACACACACACACACACTCACACAAATTAACTTATGAAATTTAATTGGAATAATAAATTCTGTGTGCTTTTCTTTTTTATTAAACAAAATACACACACACACAGATAGAGAGAGAATGGTAGATATAGAGAGGATGAAGGGGAAGAGATACATGTCTGATATATATGTCATAAACTTTTATTAATAATGAAAACTGTACTAAAAATGGACGGGGCAATTTATTAAAAAGTCTCATTAGCCTTCTGACACTTATACCAAAGCGATATCTATGTGTATGTGTGTGTGTGTGAGAGTTTTATCACACAATACGCATACGCCACGAGATCCCTACGGGTGCTAATAACGTGGAAAAATAATAACGTAGAAAAAAAACACACACACACACACACTCTCAGAAATTGTTGGAAAAACTGCGATAAAGTAAAAAATTTTTGATATCAACACACAAATGATTAAAGAGGAAAATATATATATTGAGGGTGGGGGGAGGGGTAGATGGATGGGGATGGGGACTAACAATTTTTATGACCAGGGTAGGCAGGCAGTAGGCAGATGTAGGTTGCAGAAGTTGTCTGTGTCCGTGTCTCTATGTATGTATGTGTATGTGTGTTTTTAGTGCCATTGGAGATTAAGTATTTTTAATGCGAACTGCGACTGCGACTCTGACAATAAAAAATATATATATATATATTTATATATATATATTATAGGTACATAATATCGCAAAAAAATTTCAGTCAGCAATATCAATTTCCATATGTGTGAGTGGTGCATCAATCCAAAGAGAGAGAGAGAGATAGAGAGAGAGAGAGTGCGACACTGAGAGAAATTATCAAACAATGTGTTTTGATTTAATTTCAATAATAATACACAGTGAGAAAAATTCTCGCTGCTTTACGGCAAAATT
This sequence comes from Drosophila willistoni, assembly GCF_018902025.1. Taxonomy (NCBI): domain Eukaryota; kingdom Metazoa; phylum Arthropoda; class Insecta; order Diptera; family Drosophilidae; genus Drosophila; species Drosophila willistoni. Next base: position 3,383,337 of record NW_025814054.1, on the reverse strand, counting down.
GTTTCCTTGCATCACTGAAAGAAATGTTTCTTCAGCTTTTCGCTTAAATTTTGTTTATGCAGTTGCAGTTTTCGTTTTTTTCTCTCTGTGTAGTTCATATTACATGTAAGTTCACTTTGCCATGTGCTGTTTGAACAATATTTATTCGCTTTTGTATGAAAATCAATAAATTCTACACAATTTTTTCTCATTTCTTCTCTGTGCGCTGGCGCTGGGGCTGGGGGATGGCACTGTAAGAGGAATAGAAGGGAATGTGAGGGGTATGGAAGGGGCAGCTCATTATTAATATTTTCCTTTTTTACATTTTATATGCCTTTTGATATTGTATTTGGTTTCGCAATACAAGAAATCTATACACACACACACACACACACACACACACATCTGAAAGAAGCAAAAGGGAGCAAAGGGCTGCTTAAGTGTTTCTCTATTACGTCTAACCTCGTCTTTATTCTCATCCTTATGCGCCACTACTTCTTAAGCACTCGGCCAATATTATATTTGCTTTTAAATATTTTGATACACACACACACACACACACACACACACACAGAGGGACGACTCGAAGAGGATACTCACCCAAAGCTAGGCATTTTCTCATAAAAATTTCGTTGCCAAATAAGACGAAGTAGCTCCAAGACCTTTCCCATCTTAACCCCCTTCACACACACACACATATAAGAGGGAAAACGAGTGAAAGAGAGAGGGAGAGGGAGAGTGAGTGGGAGTGGGGGGTAAAAGTAACCCGCAGGCATATCGCAAAAACTTTGTGCCCAGAAAAATAAAGTAAAATAAAGTAAAGTAAAATAAAGGATGTGCCATGACAACCAAGAAACGAGAACCAAGGACCCAAGACCCCAAGACCTGACTGTAACTGGAAAATAATATTTCTTTCTTTTCTTTTTCCCTTTTTTTCTTCCTTCGTCCTTTTATTTTTGTGCTTGTGTTCTTGTTGTTGTTGCTCTGTCTTACTTTTGCGTTTTTCTTTTGAGTGTCAGAAATGGAAAAGAAAATAATTTGATGGTTTCATAAAGTTGCTTTGGTTGTGTGTGTGTGTGATAAAATTGCAAACTTCCCCCTCAACAATGCCCGAGTATGTATAATATATATGTATATGTGTATGTGTATGTACATATATCTCCCCCTGTGTGTGTGTGTGTGCAAGAGACGAAAGCATAGAAGCGAAAAATTTATGGAATTTTTTTTGTTCTGCGCTTCTGTGAAAAATTTTCTTCTATAGATTTCTTGAAAATATTGCTGCATACTTTTTGGGGTGGCTTGGCCACGGTGAAAGGCGAAAAGTACGTAGAGAAGTGAGAGGAGAGAAGAGACGCTAGACGAGACGAGATGCTAGATAAGATTGCGAATGCGACTTGGGACTCGGACATACGATAATTATTATAATGCCGATAATGAGAATGACCATAATGATAATAATGATGATGATTATTAAATGTACATACACACATATGTACATATATATGTATGTACGTACATATATATCTTTAGGAATATAGGATAGTATTGTATTAAGTATAGGACAGGATAGCCCCGCGCAAGTTTGGCATTACGCAAAAACTTTTGCTCAAATACACTTGCATTATTATAAAAATGATTATTATTTCCATCTCGCTCTACTCAAACACACTCTCACACACACACACGGAGAGAAATAAATAGCTTGGCTTATGTATGTATATAGCATTTGTCCTTGTGTCTGTGTGTGTGTGCTTCATTATTAATTTTTCTCGTATTTTTTTCATATTTTTCGTATTTTTATTTTATCATGCCCTCACACACACACACACACACACATAGCATTGGGGTGGAACTCATACACACACACACATATATATACACACACACATATATATACACACACTTACTCATTTTAGTTTATTGTACAAATAATATTTGATAGAAAAGAAAATTTTAGTGCACGAAAGAGATGGAAATACTAGTTGAGTTGGCTTCATTTTTGGTTCGTTGTTTTTGTTGTTAGCTTTTGCCTTTGGCTTTTATATATGCGAAGGGTGATAGAGGGGGGGGGGGGGGGGGGGGCTGATGGCGTGGTGGGATGGGGATGTAGGCTTTTCGATGGTGGGGTAAGGGGAAAATTAATTTTTCACTTCATTCGCCATGCGCCAAAGAGATGTGAAAGTGAAAATGAGAAACAACCAAAAAAAAAAAACAAAAAAAAAAAAAACTATATACATCGTATATTGTATATATATATTTGTATATATATAAAATTAAACTGAAAGGCAAATCGAATATAAGTATGGGTAGTGCTCATTAGAGACGAGAGAGTGTTTTTGTCTCTATGTGTAAGTGTGTGTGTGTGTGTGTGTGGGTGCGCGTTCATTGGTTTCTAATGAGATTTCTTACTAATGAGCATTGTACATAGAAATTCGAAATGTTTCCTTACAATTTTTTTTTTTTTTTTTTAAGGGTAAAGGACAGAGGTACGAGGGCATCGAAGAGAATGGCCAACAACAATGTATGTCAAAATTTCTCTCAATTCTTTCTCTAATCTTCTGCAATTAAAGATAAAAACGAAATTTTTCTTTCATTTCGTTGGGAATTTTTGGACTCTTTCAACTTAAATTTACTTGATTAAAAAAAATATAAAATCATAGGTAACCTGATTCTGATTTATTGCCATTCCGAATTTTCACTTTACATTTAAAAAAAAAAAAAGATTTTCATTTGATATATATTTAAAATTGGCATTTGATTTCATTAGTTGAAAGTCGTTCAAAGCAAAAGGTTATCATTTTTTCTGATAAAATATTTTCAAATTAAATAAAAACCCAAAAAAAAAAGAACGAAAAATAAAAGCGAAAAAAAAAAACAAAACACGAAAAAGGATTTGTGAAAAGAAAAACCCAATTTTTAATGTAAGTAGAAAATATTTTTAGCCATAAGAAACGCAATTTTATATCCATTTGCTGGCAACGGGAAATCGAGCTAGTAAGTAAGGAAAGTTTGGAAAAATCAGGCAAAGGTGTGGGAGGAGGGGAAGTTAAGGGCTGATGGTTAGGGAAACTAATCCATCAAGTATTGTTGTAATAGGAATAAATACGTTTAACAAACAAAACCTCACGAAATTCGGTTAGTTCTTAAAATCAATTTGTCGCACACATTTTGCCTCACCCCCCCTTCGCTATCCACTATCCCCTCCGCACACCGCACACCCGCCCTCGCATAAAACCCTTCAGAGGGATAGGAAGAGAGGGGTTGATTTAGAGTTTGATGGTTCGTTGGTTACACTCCTCCCCCCGTCATCCCTCAGGCATTGCGCGCCCTTTTCCAGGTCCCTTAAATTTTTGAGCCAAATGCATAATTTCAATTTGATTTTCAACAAGAATATTAATTGCAATAAAAGTGTGGCATATGGGCGCGGCATTGTCAATCATAACCTAGCCACAGTTTTCTATATAATTATATTTTAGTAAGAAGGAGAGGGAGTGCGGGGGGACGACGAGGACGAGGAGAAGGCCTAGTTGGGTGAGTGGGTTGATGATTGAGTTTCAGTCATTTGCATGTCTCGGACGCATTGCGTGTTGCGGCAGGCGTTCAAAATGGGCGGTAGATTGTTGTATTTTCTCGTTGTTTTAAATTTGATAATGATTATTTTTAGTAAAGGAAAGAGTGATAGAGAGAGAGAGAGAGAGAGGAGGGGGTGCGAGAGCGACTGTTAGGGAGGGCAAAGAGTTAGAACCATTTGTGGGTTTTGTTTACGTTTCGAGTGCACACACGTGTGCGGATGAAGGACATGCGCCTACAATTTAGTTTGGGAGAGGAGGTGTAACTGTGTGTGTGTGTGTGTGTGTGTGTGTGTGTGAGCGTGTGTAAAAGTGAAAGTGCCGGCAAAGTCGTCGTGTCGGCGTCATCGTCACACTGGACATGCCGACATGTGAAAGTGAAAGTCAATAGCAAACCTTGACCACTAGACGTGCAACACACACACACACACACACACACACACACACACACGTACACACACTCATAAAGAGAGACACACAACATTCGAATCCCGAACACACACAACTGCCGACCAATGAGTTTCAAATGTTGCTGCTGGTTGGCACATTTTGTTCGCCTGGTCGTTCGTTCAACCGGCGATTTCAACTACACACACTCACACACACACACACACACACACACACGTACACCGGGACACACATATGACACACAACTCGACTCTCTGGGATTCTCGCAATTGCCGGCTTGCTTCTCATGAGAGATGATGTCCAAATGCGCAGACTCAAAACGCAACTGGACGCTATGCGTAGGGCAGGACAACACGAGTATAAACAGGACAGGACAGGACAGATATATCCTTGGAGACGACAACTTCTTTGCCAAGTCACTTTCACTTTTCCCCCTTTTTTTTTTCTTCCTTTGAATGTAGATGCCACTGGGTAAATGGGTGGATATATAGGATGGCTGACACAAGTGTCTGTATATATACAATATATCCTGTAAAGTCAAAATCAATCTGTCAATCTGTGAAAATAAACACTTTGTTGTTGTTTTCGTTGTTGCTGTTGCTGCTGCTGCTCTTTCTGGTTTACCCATTTCCCAGGGGAAGAATTTAGATACCACAAAAACTGAAAAAACAAAACAAAGTAAAGTAAAGGAAGTTAAAAAGAGAGAAGAAAAGGATATACGGAAAGGAAATTGATAGAACGTGCCGCTTTCTAGTTCAAGAAGAAAACGATATAAGGTAAAGAAATGAGCGTGTCACTTTCTGGTTCAAAATAGAACCCTTCAGTGGGTTTAGTTTTCTTAAGAGAAGAAATCAAGTAACCTATATAGTCATATCATTCAATTTGTCAATGAGACTGCTAGATTTTAGAAAACTCTAGACTTCAGACCTAGCCTAAGCTTAATAGTAAAATTTTTCTATGAACTCAAGTCAAGTATTATATTATTAGGTGCTTAAAACACATAAGGATATGTTTTCGTATATAAATTCACGATCAGCATGAGATGCAGAGTCGGTGTCTGTCTGTCGTTCTCTGTGAATTAATTGGAAAGCTATTGAAATGAAACTTGATTTTAATTGAGATCAACTTTGACAATTCGTAGGATCAGATCACTATAACTATATAGAATCCAGCGATCGGAAAGTTTACTGTAGTGAAATATATCTTACAATTAGTAGAAATATAGAAGTTTTTAAAATATGTTAGATAAGATATATTTGTCTTTAACAATATTTATATTTCTCACCCCCTCACAAATCTAAAATCTTTTGTATACGATTGTAAAAGGTAGAATAAAATAGCTCAGATATTTGTGTATCAGAGAAGGAGACGTTTTTCTGACCTCAAAGATCAAGAAGATTCATACATACATATACATAAGTATGTACATATATATGTATATGTATGTATGAATCTTCTTGATCCGTATAAGATGTTGAGTCTATTTAGCTCCTTGTGTGCAGATTAACTTCACGCTCTCAATTTGAAAACTACTGTATTCAAATTTGGTATTTAATTGCATAATTGAGGTTAAGTATGGCAAGAAAAAATTACTTTATGATGAGGAAAATATTCTGTCTGCCCTTTTAATGCGCCCATTTTAAATATATGAATGTAAGTCTCAAGGGCAACAAGTAAATCATTTATGACGAACCACATCGACCTTTCTTCCTTCCTTTCCTTCTTCCTTGTCTAATCTGATCAGTGTCAATTTTACAATACGATCAACCTCAAAACTAATGCTATTGAAAGTCAATTACGTTCCAGCCTCTTTAAGGGCCAATTATATGAGGGTTACCTTTTCTCAAGTAGAATTCGGTGAGATCATAAAGATGCGACAAGATGATGTTGATAATGATGATGATGAGATTGAGCTGAAGACCGGGGTATGGGTATGGGTCTGGGCGTGGGCATATGAGGGTTGGAAAACTATTGTGGCTTGTCAGAGAGAGAGAGACCTTTCGCAAAGGCAATGTAACATTCCAAAAATTATAATAATAAAAATATAACTAACTGACTTGACTGAACTGCTGGCCGGTCTGTTGTCCTGGTTCTCCTCCTCCTCCTCCTCCTTCTCCTCCTGCTACTGCTCAGCCAGCAACCTCAACAACAACTGAAACGACTCCCGACTCCAACTCTGAACAGTAGCAAAACTTCATGGCACAAAGAACAAAAAAAAAGGGAGGGAACGGCACAGAGAGAGGGTAGAGAAGAGCGCAGGGGGGGGGGAGGGAAAAAAAAACAAATTGAAAAACTATCGAACAATGATAAATTGGCACGAGAGGCCAGGAAAAAGTCGACGTCGAAGTTGTCGCTGGTTGTAAATATATATACACAATATAATGTGTGTGTGTGTGTGTGTATATGTGTGGTGTGTGGTGGTTACTAAAAATTTGAAAAAAGGGGCGGAGCAATAATGGTTTTCCGAGCAGAGGCCGTTGCTCAGTTGTCGCCGCGTTGCTTTTCTCTATTGTATTTGATTTTTCTGTATTTTTTTTTTTTTTTTTTTTTAAGGGAAATTCTATGATTTTTGATATTTTGGGGTGTTTTATTGAGGTTTTTTTTTGGTTGTGAAAAAATATCATGATATGGGTAACGTGTGTGTGTGTGTGTGTGTGTGTGTATTGATGGAAAAACTATTAAATGTACAGTATTAGAGGGGGTAGCTGTGTGTGTGTGTGTGTGTTTGATTTTAGTATCAATGTTATTACTGTGTTTTGATTTTGCGCTCGTAACTGTTTCCATTTGGGGATTTTACAGTTGTTTTTTTCACAGTTTTTACGCTGCGTCATGCGACAGTTGACAACGAACGAGCCACTTGGCAGGACACAGCGGAGTGCATTAAGTGCGCATGTGCCGATCACTCGGAAAACCATCAAAGAGACGGCGCGACACTACGACACTACGACACTACGACACAACAAAAAAATCGCGACAAAACGAAAAGAAAGACGAAGAAAGCACCGAGCTTTGTGTTTTAGTTAGTTTGTTTGTTTTTAATTTTTTTAAGTGCATTTACAATATTAGACGAAAGTGTTAAAAAAAAAAAACAAAAATTTAATGAGTATGTTTTATTATCAAATTTTTTACTTAATTAAGAGACTTAGTTTTTGTTGTTTTTGATCAGTGATTGTTAGAAAATGAAAAGGATCAAAGAGTATAGTGAAAGTGTGGTAAGATATGATTGAAATCAAGTGACAACACACACACACACACACACACACACACACACACACAACGATCGTAGCCTATAAGGTGAAAGGATCAGTGAAAGATCGTGAAAAATTTTCAAGTTTTACAAAATTAACAAAAAGTGGGCTTAGAAATGCAAAAATTTTGAACAGATTTTTTTTTAAAAATTGAAAAAAATATTGACCTAAGCTTCTCTAGTCTAAAGCAATTGGAAAATTGTCAACCGATTTTCAAGTTTGTAGCCCGATTCAAAAGGAATTAAAGAAACAATCTTATCAATGTAGAGAGATTAAGACGAAATCACTGTAATGGCTATAGAAATAGAGTGAAGATCCTAAAAACATATCCCTAAAAAATCAGTGATGGATTTATTTGGTAGGGAAAATCTTCCAATGGGGGGAAAATCGGGCGTTCTTGGATATATAGAAAAAAAAAAATATTTATCACTTGAGGATCCGCCACTGCACAGAATGGATCTTCTAATATCATGGACATTAGCAGGGTGGGGGAAAAAGTTCTTGGGTCTGAACATCGATCATTTTAATAGTTTTTGAACTTCTTTGGTTTATTTTATGACCAATCTTTGGCAGTAGTTACATACTGATTAAATGCCAACGAAAAATATTTCTAAATTTCAAAATTTTTGCCTTATACTTTTCCTAATATTCTTATCAGATACAAATTGACGTATCATCGAAATACTTTCAACAAGTATCAAATGTGTCTTTAACTTTTCTAAAAATTTCCTCATCATTTTGTTTCATATTTGAAAAATATCATTAAGGTTTATTTATTTATTCCAATTTTTTTATTATTTATCCGACTGATTTTAATATCAGATATTGGAAATTATACCAGATATTAATCAATTTTTATTCAAATATTTTTTTAAAGGGATGTACCCCTATATTCCTATTTTATTCATTCGACTGATCTATTGAAGATATTGATAAATTTTGAAAATATCAATCAATATTTAATTCTTTTCAATTTGGCTCGACTGATGTTTTAAATTTATAAAGAAGTCTTTATGACTCAATAAATATAATTTTTAGTAACCTTTAGAAGACTTTTTGCAAAGTGTAAAACTAAAACTAAAAGTAGTATTCAAAATGATCTAAAGCTTGCTTTTTCAAAGGATCAAAGGCAAGTTCAATTCAAGTGTCGGAAGAAAAGTGTCAGATGCTTTGTTATTGAAATTACTGATATATATCTCTCTGATTTTAATTGGATAGACTGAAAGTAGGCAATTAGTTTCAAGTCCTTCTACATATGTATGTATGTAAGGATGCTCGGTGGTTCTATATAACCTCCTGCCTATGTGTGTGTGTGTGTGTGTGTGTGTATACCTAAAGAGTAAGAGATAGGTACATGGTTTGTCTGTTTACACTCTGTTGCCATTTTCATTTAGAACATTTTTCTTATACATGCAACACCCCAAAAATACCTCACCCCACATCCCCCTCACACACACACACACACAAGCATATACAAAGACAAGTAGGCAAGAAGGAGAAGAAAAAAAATCAAATAAAATAACATCAAACTACCTTAGGCTTTATAAAAATCCCAACCAAATACAGCAACCAGGCCACCCACACCCCACACCCTGTACCCCCCACCCCCCATACCTACACACACACACATACATACATATATTTACAAACACACACACACACACACACACACAGATACATTGAATGAGAAATGCGCACATCCTGGCAGGCATTTTTGCTTAACTCCTCCAAAAAGTACAAGAAGCACACAAAGGAGGGAGAAGATGATGGGAGGTAGGAGGATTGCAGAAATTGTATAAAAGGAAAGTCAACAGCAACAAGAGGAAAATCTACGAGAACCAATTTCCAACCATGGAAACTTAATTTATGTCTGCAGCATAGTTGAGAATATTTTTCTTTTCTGTTTTTCGAGAAAAATAGGAAAAAAAAAACAGCAAGAAGAAAATTTCGGTTTATTTCGACATTTTTTTTTTTTTTTTGGCTTGCCTCACGGCCGTTGCCTGGTTGCTTGGCAGCCCCCGGCCCCCGAAACTCCACCCACTTCGCCCCCTCCTCTATTCCATCTCTCTTGCTCCACTATGGGCTTGTCGCCCTTCCATTTGTCGTTCCCCCCTTTCACTCTTGGTCTTCTTTTACTATATTGGCTTTCCTTCCTCTTTTTTTTTTTCTTCCTTTTTTGCTGTTTTCTTGAGAATCAAATTTATTTTACCAAGTCATGTTGAAGAAAATTTTTATAAGTTTTATGCTCAGCTCAAGTGATGGGTGGGGGGGTGGAAGGAGAGAAGAGGAGAGGCCCGAATGTTTGTGGGGTGTGGGGGGACACGGGGACTGGTAAATATTACAGTGGGCGGTTGTCAGGATATATATATATATATTCTCTCTCACCCACTCTGTGTGTGTGTGTGTGTGTTTGTGAGGCGCAAAAAGTTTGTGTGTGCCACACACAAAATAAGCAAAATTTGTATTCCTTAAATCGGATGACTTTGTATAAATTTTCGTGTGCGCCCTGGCAATGGGGTTGTAAGTGTGTGTGTGTGTGTGTGTGTGTGGGTGGGGGTGTGGGTGGGTGATTGTGTGTGTGCATGGCAGCTGGGCGCATAGCAAACAAAAAGTTTTTTTCTATACATGTTGGACACACACACACACTAAGACTCTAAGATATACATATGTATATGTATTTGTGTATATAATGGAAAAATTTTTCATAGAATTTGCACAAAAATGAAAAAGTGTAGCTAGAAGAGGAAAATGGACGAGAAGAAGGCCGAATAGAAGGAGGAGAAGGGTGGGGAGGAGGGGAGCAGGAGAAGGCAATGATGGAAAAGCAGCAGCAGAGAAATGAAATTAAGCTCATAAGGAAATGAGACACAAATGCCATAAGTGTGTGTGTGTGTGTGTGTGTTAGTTGGAGGAAAAACATTTCTCGCACGATTCTTCTTCAAGGGTCTCTGGCCAAATAAAATTGAATGGAATTTGGCAAGCTTTTTTCTCATTTTTCTCATTTTACTTTTTCCTTTTTTTTTTTTTTTTTTTTCGTTTTCATTTTCTTAGTTGTTGTTTTTGTTGTCCTTCTGGTACATACTGGTTTTTGTATATTACACATAATACAATTTAAGCCCCAAGCTATATATTAGTTACACTGAAAGAAAATTTTCACCAGACTTGTCTTTTCCCTTGTCTCTCATGTTGTCTAGAACTGAAAGTTCTGCATCAACAATTGACGTCTTTTCTTTATAGGCCATTTCTGCATTCTATTTAATTTTTCCCTTTCTATATATTATCTTTATAAAACTATTTGTTGCTTCTCATTTGTCACTATTGGCAATTAGACTTATACATATATTCTGATGTACATATGTATTTTCAAAAAAATGTTGAGATTTTGTTCCTGAATTCATTTTGTCTCCTAAGCTAAAGTAGAAGATGGAATAAACTTCCATATCTAATAAAGGCAGAAATTATTCAATCTTTTCTTGAAAATTAAGACGACGACCTTTTTTTGAACCCTACAAAAAAAGTAGTAACTGTAGTGAACTAATTTTGGCTCAGAATTCAATTGAAAATCATAATTTTTGGTCTCTCGACTTGATTTTGTTTTACATGACTTATTATTATGAGTTCTCTTGTACTAAAAAAGAAACTAAATTGAATTCCACGTCGAATAAAATAGTTTTGATTGAAGTGGGAATACATTAAGATCATTTTCAGCGCATCGCAAAAATGTGTAAACATATCTTGAAGAGAAATGAAACTTAAGAGGGGGTTAGAATTTGATAATTCATTAAGAGAAGGAGGAGCTACTAGAAAAACCTACTCTATACATGCATTTTGGTGACACAGCAAAAACAAATATATATATATATATACATATGTATTATATACACTTTAATTTAGTTAGTTACGCTTAGCATGGTCCCAAATTAAGTAAAGTGAAAACCCTTTGGGGCTTCCTTTTATATTTTGTTTTATTTTTTGATGTATTGGAAAGTGCATTGTCATTGATTTGTTGTTGTTTCTTTTGCCTTCCCATTTTATCTTATATAGTAATATCATCCAAAATGGCTGCTTCTATATATGCCACCCCACCGCCAGATCTGAGTAGCGAGGACACTGCTCTTTCCGATGTATCCAATTCATCGACACTTAACACAAATCGTGGCAATACGACACAAGAAGCCTCAGCAGCAGCAGCAGGAGGAGGAGGAGCAGCAGCAACAACAACAACAACAACGACACCAACAGCCGGAACAACAACAACAACTACTACTATAACAACAACACCAACAGGAGCGAGGGGAAGAACCGAAGAGTCGAAAACTGAAGACACAGACATTGGAGCCATGTCACCCAATCAACAATTGGATAAAGAGACGGAAACCGAGCTAGAAGAGTCAAAAGTCACAGCGGGAAGCAACACAAATGAGTCGCTGGACGATGGCGACAATGAAACGGGAATGCCAATTGGAATGGGTGTGGGAGTGGGTGCTGGAGCTGGAGCTGGTCAGCAGGAGGCCAATGCTATGGCGGCAATGGCTGTGGCAGCAAATGCAGCAGCCATGCAGCTGCAGCTGCTGGAAGCCCTCAATGATGCGGCCAAAAAGCGACGCAAACAACACAATCCCAGTCGTCTGGATGCCCTGAATTTGAGTGGTGGCGGCGGTGGTGAAAGTAATATAGCCACTGGCATGGATATAGATGGAGTCGATGATGCGGATGCGGATGCGGATGCTGGTGAAGATTATGAAGAGAAGCTATCGAAAATGTTTCTACCCAAGTCGATAGAACAGTTGAAAGAGACATTCGAAATGCTGCAGCATCAGCAGCAAAAGCAGCAACGTGAAGCCGATGAGGAGCATGAATTAGATGAGCAGCAGGACCAAGACCAGGACATATCACAATCTCAGGCAGAGGGCAAAAATAATGATGAGAATGCAACCATTAGACAGAATCCGTATCAGACATTCTGTAAGGAATGTGGCGAGAATTTTGAAACAGAATTCAAGCTAAGTCTACACATGCTGCAGGATCATGGCAATCAGGATCCCGAGGGTAATGAAATTGAGCCCATGGATTTCTTGGCCTCAATCAAAGTGAAGCTGGAACGGGAGACGGACAGTCCGCAGCAGCACCACCATCAATCGCATGGCCATCATCAAGAGGAGCAACAGTTGCAGCAGTCACAACAGTCGCAGTCGCAGTCGCATCAGCAACAGTTGCAATTGCATCCATCGGACTTAACCAATGGACATGCCAAGGAGCAGGAATTGTGGTTTAATGCCATGACACAGCAGCAGGCAGGAGGACATCCTGGCTTCCCCTTTGGACCTGATGCAGCAGCTGCTGCGGCCGCCTTGGGAGTGGGTCATGGTGGCTACCTTCCACTATTGGGCATGCCCGGTTTTCCCGGTGTCGATGGCTTGAATCGTCCGCCATTGCGCATCTTCAACCCGGAGGCCTATTGCGAGCTCTGCAACAAGGAGTTCTGCAATAAGTATTTCCTGAAAACCCACAAGGCCAATAAGCATGGCATCTTTGATCCAGTGGGTGATGGTGGCATCTCCTCCTCCACTCCCAATCCCGGCAGCATCATCAACAACAATAATAATAATAATAACAACAATAATAGTACAAATACCATTAACAATAACAATGGAAATCCAGCGTCTTTGATGTTTCAAATGCCGTCACGTGAGATTGCAGCCCCAGCTGCCATACCGAAGCCGGAGCAACAACAGGCAGGTCCAGGATCTGGATCATCTGCTGCTGTCGCCCCACCGTCAGCTTCAGTTCATTGCGATATCTGTTCAAAACGTTTCACCAATGTCTTTGCCATGCGACGTCATCGGGCCAAGCAGCACGATCAACAGCAACAGCAGCAGCAGGTGATAGCAGCCGATTCCACGGGACCAGCAACAGGAGCCCCACCACAATCATCATCATCATCATCGTCAGCAGCACAAAACACATTGCAATCGCAGCGGGATAGCCCCAATGAGGCGCTTATCAAGCAGGAAGAGATATCCGAGATGAAACCATTCAAATTGCCCGATGGCTTTCGTGAGGATTTCACTCTGGAGCAGGAGGATATGAGTTTCGCTCCACAGCCCAGAAAGATGTCATCGCATTTGCATCAGCAGGCACGTGACTCCAATTTCAGTCCGGATAAGCTGCGTCGCTTGGGTGTCCAGTATCCCGAATACTTTTGCGAGATCTGTTTCAAAGAGTATGCCAATCGTTATTTTTTGCGTACTCACAAATGGAAACGTCATGGGATATTTGTACCTCCAGAAGAGTCGGCAGCTTCAAATGCTGGCAAGGATTTAGAGGTGCCTCCACCGCAAATGAACTCTTGGCCATTTATGCCACTTAATTTGATGTTGGCCAAGGCAGCAGCTGCTAGCATGGAACAGAATGATATGGAGCAGGATGGCAAGGATCATCTAGAGCAGGAACAGCAGCCAAGCAAGCGTATCAAATTGGAGCCGCTCAATGATAGCTACGACGACGAGAAGACAAACGGAGGAGTGGGAGGAGGAACTGCAGCAGCAGCTGCTAATCCCTCCTCTGTGGTTGGCCTACAGAATTTACAGAAACTTCAATCGATGCTGCAGCAGCTCAACGATTTCAATGGCAAACGACCACTGCCCTGTCATCTGTGTGGCCGCGAACTGGAGCATCAGTATGCCCTGCGGGCTCACCTGATGACCGAGCATGCCGGGCAAATGCAATTACCCCTGCCATTGGGTCAAATGCCCCTGGTGGCCGGAGAGCCACCACATCCGCTGGCCGCCATGTATGGCCAGTCGCTGCCCAAACTATCGCCAGGAGGATCAGTCGCGGATGTGGGCCCCATGCCCATTGCCCCATCGCCCACCAATGAGCTGCGCTGTCAGCCCTGCGAACGTGACTTCTCCAGTCCACAGGAATTCAAGCAACATATCGCCGAAATGCATTTGACACGCTCCGGTTCTCTGATGCCCGGCGGTGGGGAGGGTTTCTTCACGCCCGCCGACACACGTCCCGCCCTACCGGCGGCCGGGGTTGTTCCAGCAGCGCCAGCCAATCGTCCAGCCTACACCATCACGCCGACCAGCAGCTACTGCGAGATCTGCAACAAGGAGCTATGCAACAAATACTTTATGAAGACCCACATGCAACGCATGCATGGCATTGAGATCGAGAATGGGGCCCAGATTGGCGGCGTTGTGTGCAACATATGCAACAAGGAGCTATGCAGCAAGTATTTCCTGCGTGTTCACAAGCACAATACGCATGGCATTGTCGAGGAGGGTTCTCCCTTGCCCCAGCCACGTGGACAGAACGGGGTGAAGATGGAGGCAGCTGCAGCAGCAGCCCAGCAGCAGCAACAACAACAGCAGCAGCAGCAGCAGCAGCAACAGCAGCAACAACAGCAACAGCAACAACTCTTGGAGCAGGAACTCAATCTCTCGCCACCAAACGCAGGATCCAGCCAGGGCGATGGCCCTGGTGAGATTTGTCCTCTATGTGCTCGGCAATTCCGTAGCTTCAAGTGGCTACGCACCCATCTGATAAGCGAACACGGACCAGCTGGCCTAGAGAAGCTCAGGGACTTGGAGCCCTCATCCCTAGCCGGTCTGTCCAATTCGGCATCCAACAATTCCAATCATTCCAGCAAGCCAAATAGCCCAACGCTCAAGATACCCAATGGCCATGCGGCGGCACCGGTTACACCAGCTGTAGCAGCTGGAGTTGCAGCTGGAGCAACTGCACCCAATTTGGCTCAGGCTCTGCAGAATCTGAATGCCCAGCATTTGTTTGGACAAATGCAACAGCAACTGCCCAAGGGCTTGCCCCTACCCGGACTCCCGAACATGTTTGCTGGGGCAGAGCAGCAATCGCAACGATTCAAGGAATACCAGTGCTCCCTGTGCCCCTTCACGACACCCTACTATGCTTTCCTCTTTATTCATGAGCGTTCGCACGCCTTGCTCAACAATGGACAGGCATCTGGCGAGGCATCTGAGAATAATCCCCCATCGACGACAGCCAGCTCCAGTTCGGGAGCAGGAGGATCAGCAGCAGTAGTAGCAGCAGCAGCAGCGGCAGCGGCAACGGAGATGGCAAACCTCAAGTCCTCATCATCATCATCATCTTCTTCAGCGAATTCCACAAAATCGAAAAGTAAATCAAGTAAATCGGCCCTAAATAACGATACAATGATGATGATGGATCATGCGCTGGATGTGCCCACCAATTTAAGCATCAATTCCCATTCCCAGAAGGCCAACTCGCCCATAGAATCGCCGAAAGCCCATTCGAGATCACCCAAGAATCGATCGACCTCATCTTCATCGCCGAATTCATCGCCGCCCAAGGGCAATACACCGAATGGCCTGGTCCTGGCGGCAGCGGCCGCATCGTTGGCCACACTTCAACAGCGTTCGGCGGCCACCTCGCCCTTCGAGGATTGCAATCAGCTGGCCAATGGCAGCGGCAAACCGGTGTCCTATGCCCAGCCCGAGAAGACAGAGGAAGCATATCAAATGCAGGCCTTTCATCTGCAACCAGTCGATGCCGAAGCTGAGATACGTTTTGCCCCAGCTCTGGTGTATTTACCAGTGCGCGGAGGTCGTCCAACGGAATCGTCGGCCATCATTAGCTTTAGGCTAACGCCGGCTTAAAGCCCCCACTCCCACTCCCACCCCGACCCCCAAAACCCCTCCTCCACCAAAACACACTCACACACACAACACAAGCAACACCCGTTCCCCACATAAAATGAAAGCAACATATGATGTACACAGTGTTGCCAGCGTAAGTGAAAAATCCTTTTTTCCCTGCCCCACCTACACACACCACCCAAAGAACCACCACAAAACGACACCCAAAAAATTCCATCTCAAGAAAATCCTCCATTTAACTAAGTATATATAGTAAGAAATAGTGGAACTACAAAAGACTGAGTGCGCATATTAGTTGAGCTCATTATTAAACAAAAACTAAAAAAAAAAAAAACTAAAAAAATATATACTTAACATTAAACCAAAAACCAAAAAAACAAAACAAAACATAAAACAAAAGCATAAAATAACAATGAAAAGAAACTTAAATCTGAACTGGTTTTATGTCCAACATAGAACTAAACGAAACAAATTATAATAACCCATATAACTGAACAATAACAAGTCCGTTTTAGCTGGCAACACTGGCCAATACCTTCTAACCCCGTTCCACCTCCCCCTTCCTGATCATCCCAACATATACTCCCCACACACGAAAAAACAAAACAAAAAAAACATTTTTTTTTTTCATAAACATAAACAAAAAAAATCATAAAGAAATATAAAAAAAAAAAAAACAAATGAATCAAAATCAAAAATATAATATAATATATATATATATAACATATATCTCTCTAGTGATTAAATATCAAAGTTCCTATGCGTAAATGGTAAATATATCGTAAAAGAAAATGTCAGAGGAAAAACCAAAACAGAGAAGGGAAAAAAGAAAACAAAAAACAAGTGGGGGAAAATGGAAAATTAAATACGTACATTACATTTTTAAGGCTCGATGATTGTAGAAGATAATGATGTAGATGATCCAAACATATGGACGGGCAGCAGGGCTAAAGGATATATAGTAGAGAGGAGGGCAGTAACGGCAGCAAGAAGAAGAAGAAGAAGAGATAACACTAACCTACATAAAACACAACAAAAACAAAAAAGAACAAGAAATAATATCTCTCATGTGTAGTAGCAACAGCAGCTTAAAATCAAAATTAAAATTATACAATACAATTTATACATAAACTTATATACAAAAAACTATATAGGTTATTTGCATATTTATATATATGTATATACATATATATATATATATAGACGAAAAGTATATGGCTGGGTTTTCGTGTGCTTTTAGGTTAGAACTTTCAATTTCGGTTTTCGTAGAATGCACAAAAAATTTTGCTCAAGAAAAAATTTCAAGATAGAAATGATTTATGAAAAACAGACACAAATACATTTAGTTTCACACACACACACACACACAGACAAGTAAATTGAACAACAATTGTATATAGCATAGATTGAGAGAATATATATATATATATATATTGATATATATATATATATTTAAAGTAATATGGGCGCCAGCAAAGTTTTTTCTATGAATCTAAAGAAAAGAAGAAAAAAAACGCAACTCAGGGCAAAAGTACAATGACCATTAGTACTTTTACTTTTATAAAAAACAAAACAAACCAAAAAAAAAAAAAAACAAATAATATATATAAATTGAAATAGCTAAAATATAATTGCATAAATAATTAATAAATATAACAACAAAAATGTTAAACAATTTAAACTATAACAAGAACAACCAAAAGAAAACCCCAAGAACACACACAAATTGCTACCTCAGACGGACTTGAAAACAATAATTTAAATAAATGAATTTATCAATGAAAAAAAAAAAACAAAAACCAAACAAAATGCTAAAAATTATAAACGAAAAAAGTAAATGAAATTTTTTTAGAAAATTTACCGCACACAAAAAAAAACAAAAAAAAAAAAAAACAACAAAAAACCACAAAAGAAAACAAACCAAAGCACAAAGAAGAATAATTTTAATTCATTCCATTTAGTTTAATATATAATATATGTTTTTTTTTTTTACCTAATTTACTATTACACATTTAAGAAAGAGAAAGAAAGAATTTGCCTTAGACAAATCTTTCTTCAATCCCAAAAAAAAGAAGCTAGTCCAAGCCACTGACATTCCCCCCCCATACCATAAATCACAATTCTAGTCAGAAAAACCAAAAAAAAAAAAAAAAGAGATTCAAAATAAATCTGGTTGCCAGATTTGGGTTGAGCTTTTTGTAACTCTCTTAATTTTAGTTTATTATTTGTGTTTTCTCATTTTTTACTTGGGACTTGCCTGAGGAACTTTTTGAAAGCAAAATTCGTAAGTTTTTGTCTATCAAAAAGTTCTATGGCTTTCCCTTTCCCATACACACACACACATAGATACAGAAATAAAATTAATTTCAAAAAATCGACATACAGCGACGATTTATTTGCTATAATTTAAATTTTTTTTTTAAAAACGTGTGTTTTTTAAAATGCTGCGTGCCTTTTAGCAAATGCGTCGCTGTTTGTTGTTAATCAAAAATCCAAAAAATAAATCTAAAAGAGAGAGCAAACAACAAAACTAAACAACATAAATCCAACATGCATTAGCATATAATTTGATTTTTTCTATTTCTTAGTTAATTATATACACACATATACATACATATATATACATATATATTTTAATTTTGTATAAATCATGAGTATGAAAAAAAAAAATAATAATAATAAATAATCAGCATATTGTTAAATTTCATTTTGTTTTCTTCTAATTTTTTGTATTCTTCTTAATTTACTTTGTTTGATAACATTATTTGTTTTATTTATTTTTTGAGTTGTTGTTGTTGTTGTAACGAAAGTGTGCCAGAGCGATAGAGAGAGAGAGAGAGAAGGAGCCCAGCCCAGAAACCACAAATTGATTTGACACTTTTCAATAATCATCTTATCGCCCCTTAAAAAGTTGTCATTGATTATTGTAAATTGCCCCATAGACAAGACCTTTTTTATGTTTTCTTTAGAGTTTGGTTTTTTTATAGGGGTCGGTTTTAGGTTTTTTTGTTTTCTTCAAAAGTGTTCACATATGCTGGCCCTTTTGTAAATGAAAAACCCATAAATGACCTTAGAGAGAGAGAGAGAGAGAGAAGTGAAAGTTGAGTTTGAGAGGGACAAAAAAGTGTGTATCAATTATTATATTGATATTTGATTGAAACTTTCATTTATAATTTGTCATGTCTTACTCTCATTTAGATTTTTCTATTTCTTTGATAAATTTTTTTTTTTTAAATCAAGCAAGGCAGCTGCATTTTTTTTTTTTTTTGTTTTTTGTGGCACCCTCATAAAAAAATGAAAATGCTTCCGGTTTTGACCAAAACTACCCCACACCTACTCCTCCTCCTCTTCCTCCTACTTCACACAGAGAGAGAGAGAGGTTGGCGATAACACACACACACACACACACATACACACCAACCCAGCATGGTCAAATGCATTTCTATCGAGGGTCAAGCCCTTGGAAAATTCAAATTGTGCAGCTGCTGGTATTAAAAATGAAAAACAAAAAATAGTAAAAACGAAGGAAATTCAAAAAAGGAAACTGAAAAAAAGGAACCCCCACCCCTCTCACCATCAATTGCAATTTCTAAAGCGCATGTATAGTATATTCTTTTGATTAAAAATACGCTGACCCTTCATAAAACACATTAAGTTTCTGTATGATTCACATTAATATTCAGATTGAGATTTAGATTCTCTCACCCTGCATTGCACATTTAATTATTTGTCACGTGTCCATGCAAATTTCATCTCATTGATTGGTTATTCGATACATTTGCCGGCAGCAATCGGCAATTAAGGCAAAAACAGAAAAAAAAAAAAAAAAGGAAAAGGAAAAACCCATCAACCCCCCCTCAATCCAAATGATTGTTTCCTTCAGAAGAAAAGACTTTACGGGGTGGAATGCAAATTGCAAATATTCTATAGATTTTCCATTGAATTTCTTTGGGTTTTTTTTTCGACTGTTTTTGGCAATTTATAATGGAGTGCAATTGCAATTGTTGTTAGGCACCCTGCCAAAAACTACAAAAACTGCAAAAATTGCAAAAACTATTGCTTAGAAGGGGATGTTTAGCATTGTCGTTGCAAATATTTGCATGTTTAAAAATACAAAGAAATGCAAAAAAAAAAAAAAATTGTTTTCCAAGGGTGTCCCATTCTTCTACCCTCCGATTCCATCCCCCTCTAAGCAAGCAATGGCTTAGGGAAATGAGAAAATTTAGTTACATATATTGACATTTTTCGGGCACCCAAAAATTCGAAATGCAAATTTTGCAGAGCATGAAAGACCATAAAAATGAAGTGAAATGAAATGAAATGACATTTTATTAATGGGCATATCCCATATTGAAATTATGACCAAGCGTTAACAATTTCCTATTGAAAAAGTTATAGATAAGAGATTTTAGTTACGGATTATTTTCCTTTTTTTTTCTATTATATTTGGGCTGAGTTACAGTATTTTCTCTGGACTTTTGAAGACATCAATGTGATTTTTGTTAATTTGTTTTTTGTTTTCCATTTTTTAGTTCTTCCAGCAAGCACAAAATCAAAAAAAAAAAAAAAAAACACTAAATAACTAACGAAATAAGTAAACAATTTTACAAAAACCAAAAAAAAAAAAAACACTTGCAACGTACCTTTAAATGAGCATAAATCAAAATTTTTTTGGCCCATTTACAGAGATCATTTCCATTTGAGATCTGAGACAGAAAATGGGCTAGCAAAATGAGAAAGAATCAAAAATGAAAAAAAAAAAAAACAAAAAACATTTTATTAGAACACTAAGAAGCAAAATTTAATAAATATTTTAGTTGTTAAGCTTTTGGACAAGAACAAAAACAAAACCAAAAAAAAAAAAAACGAGGAAGAAATTGATGAAAAATTCAATGTTGAAACTATGAAAAATGAAAATGAAAAGAAAAGACGAGCGCAAAAATCAAAATTTTCGGAAACGAAACAAACACAAAACAAAAAATTTCTAATTGGCAAAACAAATCTATTGGATATATTTAACATTTTACTTTGTTAACTTAAACAAAATAAAAAAAAAAAAACAACAAAAAAATGATATATATTGATATATATGTATATGTAAAATTGTAACAAAATCAAAACAAGAAAAAAACCAAAAAAAAAAAAACCAAAACCACAAAAAAAAAACAACACACAAAAACCAAAACAAATTATTGTCGAAATCGAGCAAAAATCAAAAATGCGTAACACGTAAAAAAACCAAAATAAAAACGATGCCCCCTTTTTTTCATTTTATTGTAAGCGAGCATTTATCAAAAATTGTATGTGTTTTAATGATTATATTAAATATGTATATATATATACATATATATATATATATATATATATACAAAACCAATATATATATTGTATGAATTTAAACCATTAAATATAACAAAAAAAAAAAACAAAAAAACGAAAAGCCTAAGTTTCTAATCTTTATCATGTCTTTTGATCGAAATGTAAGTTTATATTTTTCTTGATTCCTGATTTGAATCTCTTGCAGATCTAGATTTTGATCCTCTGGATTTTTACGAACGAGTTCATTCATATACTCACTCACTCAATTGTTCAGCTCGTTTACTTAATCAATTGACTCATTGACTCTATTGTTCAATTTTAAAAAATATAAAGAAATCAATTAATTAAATTAAGGTTTGTTAGCTTAGATTCTAATTAAAACTCAGGAAAGGGAAATTTTTGTAAGAACTTAGGAGAATAATAAAAGTTGAATCATTGTTATGAGTGCCTAGTGACTCCGACTCAAGAACTTATCCAGATGTTATTTGCAGAAGATAATTAAGCTTAATTAATTTTTAATGAATTACAGAGAAAAACGGACCCAGAGAATCGGGGAACCAGTAAGTCAGTGAACAAGTGAGTAAGTGATCTAGTAAGTCAGTGAACAAGTGAGTGAATGATCTAGTAAGTTAGTGAACAAGTGAGTTACTGATCTATTAAGCCTGGGAACTACTAAGTCAATGAACTAATTAATCAGTGATCTGATAATTCAGCTAACTCGAGAGTCTCTACTAAGTCAGTGAACTAGTGAATCAGTGAGTAAGCAAGTAAGTGAATAGAATAACACTAAAGGGAGTTAATCAATTCTGTTTACTTACTCACAAGCGATCCAATACTGGTAAGTATCATAATGTATCAGTAAGAGTCACAACTTAAGAACATTCCTTGTCGAATAGATTATATGTATATTGCAGTCTTGATCTGTAAAAAGGAAGAGCAGGTAAGGCAAAGCATCAGAAGGTGTTGAAAGCTTCTACTACTATATATCAAGTTTCATCGAAAAGCATGGGATACTTTCATTTGATTTATCTATCGACATTCTTAGAGGGCATAAAAAGTCAAAATCGAATTGAGACCAGGTAAGCGTGTCATCAGCTTTTTGCAGTGAGTTACTTAGATTCTTTTTTCCTTCTTTTTTTTGTTGCAACTTATCTAAGCTGATTGTGTGACCCTTGAGACAGAGAGACAGGTCTCTGGCTTTTTCTCCTGTTCCTCGTACTCCTTCTCCTCATACTTACCTAACATCAAGAGGAAGAGGAAGGAAAAAAAAAAAAACAAAATTCAACTTTTCGAGTTTTGACATTCGGCTTTTTGGATTCGAGTTCCACCACCAAAATCACATACACTCACCCCAAGTCCTAGAGCCCTTAGAGCGTTGAGCATCCTTCGTACCGAGGCCTCGAGCCTGTGCCAAATCAAAGTATGTCAATATTTGTATTACATGAGCAGGACAAAGCCTGTGAAATGTCTTATCAATAATTTCTATAAAGAATAGAAAACCCAGACCAAAAGAACTGCAAACACATTTTGTAATTTTTTTTCCCCCCTTCTTCCATTTCTTTTCTTATTTTTTTTTGTTTCCTATCTTTGGGGTGGCGCATTCCTGGCGCGTGTTTCTGACAGCTCTATGGATGGGCATATCCTGTGCTTCTCTTTCGCTCTCTCTCTCACTCTTGTGAGTGTGTATGTATTATGGCATAAACTTGTTCATAAAATATATGTTTAGAAAATAACTAATGTTAATAGATTTCCACATCAAAAGATAATAAATGGCATGAGAGAGGTTTTTGAGAGAGGCCAGAAAATTAACTCAGCCAAGTCTATAATAACAGAAAGTTTATCCCTCCCAAGAATGTTGCATAAAAGATGCAATCTTTAAGAGAGAGAGAGAGAGAGAGAGAGAGAGAGAGATACAAACAGGATAAAGTGAACTAATTGAAATTTCGAGCACCAAAGCTGATTTCCTAGAAATATTTTTCGTGTCCTGGGAAACCCATGTCTTTGAAAGTGACTGTTTGTGGATGTTTTTTAGCTAATTTATTAAATTAGCAGGCTTGAGTTCATTTATTGATGTAAAATTTAACAAAAAAACGAGCAGGTTTAGTCATTTTCTATGTTCTTAGGTCGATAGAAGGTTTTTTAATATTTACTTTTGTTTTTCTCGACAAGCAACTTAATGAAACAATTTGTCCTGTAATTTGTTTTTTCGTTTTGTATTCAGATGATAAACCTTAAAAGTGGTCATTTTATCTTTCCACGTTTTTAGTAGCCTCAATCACAAATTTTTAATTTGTTTTGGGAGGTGAATTAAATTTTAATAAAATTTTAAATATAATCTAGAATTCATGTAGTTTGAATTCCCAACTATTTTTAGCGTTCAAAAAATTACAACTGTGGATTCTTTAGCGAATTCTGCTGATGATAGAACTTGGTGGTTCTTGAAATAGCTATACAGACAACCTGCTCACTTTTTGTCCTGCCTATGATTAAAAATCTTATAAATTCGTAAGATTTATTGACCTCAAGCCGGCTTAAGCCCAGTTCTGATAATTTAAAACTGTTTTACGACCCTACTTTATACAAATTCACCTTTTTTTTTTTTAGAACTACGAATGAAAGTAAAATGAATTCCTCGTGAAATGAAACATTGCTCATTAAAATCCGTTCTATCTATAAACTATCTATAGATAGTATGTATGCACATATATCTTTCACTCCAGAATTACACCACTGTGAGACCAAAACTAGTTGAAAATTATAACTAACTGAAGCAACAAAGCAACTGCTCTCTATAAATTATCTAAGTGCCCTACTTGTTTGAAAGATTTAAATAATAATAGGCTGCAAATTAAATAATAATTGAAATATACAAAGTATTCTTTTTAGTATCCAGATCATTTACGAATCTTTTTCTTATGCTCTTCCTGATAAAAATAGTCATAACTTAGGTAATTTTCCCCTTTGACCCCTTTGTTGGGAGATAATAGAAAAACTATAGCCACAATTTCTTTTAATAAGTTGCATATGATTTTTTCTTTTAGGCAGTTTCGAACCATTTTAAAGCTATGTATATCCTTACCATATTGTTATTGTCCTTTCTATATTTTGTGCATATGAGAGAATTATTTTTGAGTCTTCATTTTAGCAAGTCAAAAAATGATTATTTGTTATACAACAAGAGGTCTCAAAATAGACTCATCAAGATTATTTCTGTTAAAACAATAAAATATAAATATAATACAATAAAATATATATACATATTTATTTTAGTTGGATTATTATTATAAAGAAAAACAGAAGAATACAAATTTGGAGTTATCTCATTGCATAGCTTTAAAATTAGCTTTTGAGCCAGCTATTTATTTATTACAACCAATTCTATAAGGACGCTCAATAAAAAAACATAAATAAATTTACAAGTATTTTGTTTTGGTATCTGAAAATCTATTATTTACGAGCTTCAAAAACATTTTAATGTTGTGGGCAACATTAATCGTCAATTATTTAAAAACCCAAATACAAATATCAATCAAGTCATTTGGTTTTTAGTGCTTGAAAATTAGTTTTTAATCGATTTGACAAAGTTCACACACACACACACACCCACACACACGCACACACACACACGCAAGGACAACAACCAAATTACAGGCCAATGGACATTAAATACAATTATACGACGCCCTTAGACAATAGCCCCCTTCCTCACACTCACACACACACACACACACACATATGTATGTACATATGCATATTGTGTATATATAATTTCAACTCTCAATTAAATTGTTGAGGCGGTGAGACGAAGGCGCCAAACAACGAGGAGAACGAAATAGAAAATATTATTTTTGTCACCATATGCCAGGTCCTGGTCTTGGTCCTGGCCATTGGACATTGGCTTCTTAGGTCCTTGGGTCGTGTCCGTGTAGCAGCAGAGCAGCGTAAAAACTTTAATAATTTAACTTATTATGGATTTTTGTTGTTGTTGCCGTCGTGAGGGTGCGTTTTTCATTTATTTAGTTTTTCCCTCCACTCCGCCCCCGCTGTTTACCTTGTTGTTGTTGTTGTTGTTTTTTAGTCGGCATATGCACATTAGTGCCAGAAATGCGGCAATTTAAATAAATGACGCAAAGGACACGCATCAGGGGCATAGCTGGAGGGGAAGGGGGCTCCTAACTACACTAATGACTTTTCAGAACGCAAACTAAAAAGTTGTAAGTTTTTGTTTTTTTTTTTTTTTTGTTATTTTGCTTTATTATGTTTTTTTTTTTTTGGTTTTTAATCATTGTATATTGTTATTGTTGAGGACTAACCAATTCCAACAACATTTGTTCTGTCACATTTATGTCCAGTTGCCCATAACCCGCCTCAGTTAGCTCCGCCTCCTCCTCGTCCAGGATAAAGAACTGTAGATCCCCATTGGAGCTTGGCTGTCGTTCCACTAAAATGGCATTGGCATCGCGCCGAAAATCAGCCACAGCCCTATAAGCTGTCGCTGTGGCCTCCTGATACTTGGACAGATTGTCGTCAATGGGCCCCATAACTCGACTGGCCATATCCAATTGATAGATAAGACGACGCACTATAAAACTGGCAAAACGTTTCCTCTGCCTTCTGGCCAGATAGTCATTCAAACGACGCACAGGTGAAAAGTACTCCATCATCATTGTCACGAGTAGCACAAATTTGCATACCATGCAAAAGATAACAGACCATATTGGCAGACGTATGCCTGTCTTCTCGTTCTCATTGTGTTCGTAGTACTGGGTTTGATAATAGTACACCAAAGTCAAGTCCAGCGACAGAATGGTCACCAGCACGATCATATAGACAGCGGTTACTCTCGGGTGCCGCAACATCCAGTCTCGGAGGTGGGCCAAAAGTTGATTCAAATTGTACATAATTCTAAAAAATTTAATTTCGTTGCAAAATAATATGGAAAAAAACAAATTTCTAATAATTTTCTGTTTCTAATACAAGAATTTTCCAAAAAAAAAAAAAAAAGAGAGAAAAAAAACGAAGAGAATTAAAATCCAAAATCGAGACTAGACAAACTGGGCAAAGTATCTTTTGGTTATCATCTGTTGTGATGTTTAAAAACGAGTTACTTGGATAACTTGTTTGCTTTGTTTTTAACAAAAATCTTTGTATTAAATGAAAATTGTTTCAAATTGTTAAAGTGTTTAGCTGATTTAAAATATTACTTCATTTTCTCTTTTATTCTCATTTGGAATCCTGTGAAAAACCATCAACAAGGCTTAAGGAAGACTAACTAAATCTGGTGACTAAATAACATCATCGAATTTTCATTTGACTTTTAATAATGAATAAGAATTATATCTAACTAGAAGAGAAGTTGGTATACCCTTGAAAGTTTTTCTCTTACTCTTTTATTAAACCTCTCAGAACCAGCGATGCCCATGGAAATGTTTCCATTTTAATTGGTTCCTAAAAGGGTTAGCAACAGGCGTCAAAGCCAAAAATAAACCCCATATCTAAATGTTAGACTTTAATCCAAAAAATTGATATATTTTAAATGATCTTACTAAAATGTATATAGCCTTATTGTAAGGATTTAATAATGGCTCGCAGTCATCGGTAGATGAGTTTTCTATGTGGCCGAGTCATTTAGTCAACTGAACAACGAGGATCCGGGTTCGAATCCCAGGCTAGTGTATGGAGAAAGTTGATAGTTTACAATTATATCGCACACTTTAATAATAATAATAATAATGGTTCACAATGGCCATCCGTTTGCTGACTAAATCTTTAATTTTGCATTTAATATCTATTTAATGTGAAAAGGTTTTTTATATGTTGTTGTTGTTGGCTGAAACGATTTGATGAACTTGAAATTACATTTCATTCTTTTTGTAGAAAATAAAAACAAATGTTTTTCCAATATGTTTCGATATTTTGCGACACACAAGCTTAAAATTAAATTTAAATTAACTAGTACATAAAATATTAATAACTAAAGGGAATGCTGTCGGAGCCTTCAACTTGTATATTTATGAGTTTATTTTTTGGTTTGAATAAATTACCAAAGATGATGACAAAAAGATTGAAAAGCGGTTGGGACCTACAGAGGGTTAAGTCATTATATTCCTATCTATATATCGGGGGTTTTATTCATAGGCTTTATTCATGTTAAAAGTATTGTCTGATAGTCAATAATTCGAAACTGAAAGCCTCATCGTAAACCCTCTGTCCACCTCCTCACCTTTTTCTTGGCATATATGCCAATTCGAAACAAGTTACAGGACGACGAATGGACGGACAAGAAGGGGAGGGGCGACACAGAACTTTCACTTTCCATTTGGACAGGCAGGCGCAACCGAACCGAAGCCATCAAACTAAACAGGGATTTCGTTCAGTTTGTTGCGTTTTGAGATTTTTTCTTTTTGCTCCTTTCCTTTTCAATTGGACACATACATACATAGATACACACACACACACATACGTAGACACATTCGCATTCACCATGTGCGTGTGCGGGCGTTGATGAGTTCGGGAATAAATTTTTTTCTTTTTTTTTTCCTGTGGGAGGGGTAAGGGAAGTAGGCATAGCTCAGAGAGAGAGAGAGAGAAAGAGAGAGACTTACATATCTCGGTGTACTTGTATGGTTACGTTAAGTATGTCCAGGGGAGCGGTGGTAGGGGAATGTGTGTGATGCGATGAGATGGAATGGAATGGCAGGGGAGGGGAGGGGATGGGATGGGATGGGATGGTATGGGGATGAGGAAAGGACACGCGGCCAGTGGAAAGAAAGGAATGAAGCAGGCAGGAGAGCAACAAGATGGCAACATTTTTGTATGAAAGTTGAGAGAAAAATAAGAAGAAAATTCGTAATTTTCATCAGCAAAAAAAAAAAAACAGGCATGAGAAATACCGTAAATACTTCCAAGCATCGACTTATGAGTATCCTATATTATTAATTTGAAATTCTGTTTGTAAAGGAGAGAAAGAGAGGGAGAAAGAGAGGGAGACACAAAGGGGAAAGAAGAGACATAGATAGAACCACAATGTGAAGACAAAACAATGTAGAAGAATCGAAAAAAGTCCACCTCTAGTATCCCTTTTTCTCCAGAAAAATAATAAACGATCACAATAAACGATTCCCTTCTTTGCCCTTTAAAAACGTTTCATGTGCCAGCAAAAAAGGTATATACTCTTTTCTATTCTTTAACTTGCAGGGTATACAAAAAAGAAAACTTTTTTTTTTTGTTTTGTATTTTATTCCTGCTTGACCTTAAAAGAAAATTAGAAGCTCGTGTGGGGATGCTTTCTCTTTTATCAATGTATGTGTGTGTGTGTGTGTGTGTGTGTGTGTGTATCTGTGTATGACCGTGTGTGTGTGTGTGTGGCATCTGTGTGGCATGTGTGTGAGTGATATGGTGAGGCTTATCGAAAAATTCCAAAATAAAAAGAAAAAGAAAAATTTAACGCAAAAGGCAAAAGTTTCGGTTATGTATGTACGGTGTATGGCAAGGGGGAAGGGAGTTGAGGGGGATCGGTTAGGAGGTGGTTGAGAGTGGACAGCAAGGATAAGGATATGCGGCTGCTGTGGCAACGGCAACGGCTTCTCCAATTTCAGTTACAGCCTACCAAGATGAGGGCCAAAATGAGGGTGAGGGTAAAGGAAATGGGGGAATGGTGAGAGTGAGGGTAAGGGTGAGGGTGGCCTCTGTCCTGTGCTGTGCTGTGTGTGTGTGTGTGTATGCTAAAGTGAAAAGTAGTAAATTGAACTTTTCTATTTTTTTTTTGTGGGGGGATTTTTCGTTTGCTGGCTTCTTATTTTTCTCTTTCGTCTTTGGTTTTGCGGGTTGCCTTTCTATCTCGCTCTCTCTCTCTCTCCCTCCCTCTCTCTTATTCGTTCTGTCTCTTTTTGTTGCTGTCTCTCTTCCTTTTTGTGGGCAATTTGTACTTTTCTGCGTTCAGCACTTTTTCTACTTTCTTTTCACTTTCATTTTATGGCTGAGCTTCTTGTGTGTTTGTGTGTGTGTGTGTGTGTGTACTTATTGTAGTTTTTGCTATGGGTTTTGGGATGTGGGTGGAAAATACGTGGTTGGGGGGAGTATGGGAACATTTGTTATTTATCGCTTTTCAAATTAAAGTTGAGCGACTTGTGGGCCAAATTATTTATAGCAATAAATATGAGCTGCATCTTTCACACACCAAAGAAACACGCAAACGGCACACACTCACCCACACACACACACACACACACACACACACACACACACACACACACACACACACACACTGTTTCTTAATTAAAAGTACTAAGACGTTGCCCAGGACAACAGCAAAAATAAAGAAAACTTTAATAATAAATTGAAAAATATATCAAAGGTAACTACTAATTTGTTGTGAAAATGTAATGGAAAAAATACACTGAAACTAAAATCTTAATGCTTTATAGAGTCATATTTTAATTTGAAAAGTTTCTAAAATACTTCATTTTCTAAACTGACTTGAAATTTTTTCTTAACTTCTTTCGCTAAAAGATACGAGCAACAGTATTTTCACTTTGAGCAGGTTCCACTGTATCGGATATAAATAATGATGGCAAATGAAATTTTATTTTTGTCTCTGCTTGTCAATCAGAGACATGACGAACACAAAACATCATCCTCATGCCCAGCTTCAACCTCATCTCATCCTCATCCTATTTGAGCCTGAATGTATGCTACGTTTGTCCTCTCTCACTCTCTCTCTCTCATTTATTCTTCCCTTCTCTGTATATTTTCCCCTCAAGATTTTTTCGCTTTTACTCATTATGGGAAAAAAATCAATAGATATGAACGTAATTTTAGACTACCAACTAGAGAAATGAATACAAACTAACCAACAGCAAAAAAAAAAAAAAAAAACAAAATTAATTAATTTATGTTCGCCCAGGCAGCCGAAATTTTTCCATGGCAATACTCACACACACACACAGTCAAGCCGATATAGAGATACGCAACACACACACAGACACACACACACACACACACACACTCACACATAGGCAATCTATTGATACAATTTTTCCAATTTCAACGTCATCCTCTCTAACAATTTCGTCCTCATTTTGGTTGTCGTTGTCGTCCTTGTTGTTGTCGTCGTCGCCTCTGCTGACAACAATAACAACAACAACAGCAACTTGAACTCATTACAAAAACATAATAACAAAATAAATATTGAAAGAAATGGCATAAAATTATAAAAGCCTTGAATACCAACGGGAAACCCTCCCCAAAACCAACAAAAAAAAAAGGAGAAAAAAATAAAAAAAGGGGGACTCCCAATGCGCCAATAAATTTTATGCACTATCACACGCACACACACACACACACACACCAAGCGAAGGAGTATAAAAGAGAGAGTGAGAGGCGAAAGTGGAGGAGGAGTAGGACTAGCGGCAGCGAACAGGAGGAGAATGAGTTTCATAAGCCGCTTATGAGTGAGTTTGGCCGTGTAGTGTGTATGTGTGTGTGTGTGAGTGGTCAGACTTTGTAAGCATCTGAGTTTATATTATTTTAGTGAAAAAAAAAAAAATAGTAATAAATACTTACCAAGCCCTTTGGGCAGCGTCTTTTATACTTTTATCTTAAAACCCACACACAACCACACACACACACATACATACAAAACGAGCGCGGAAACTCATCAATTATGATATGAAAGACAAAGATAGATAGAAAATTGCAACCCAAAAGATATGCCATACAAAAAAACCAATAGCTAAAATATTTTCAAATTATTCATTAAATTTTTTCAAATTTTCTTTAACAATTTTGAAAAGAGATACATATTTAAATCAATTAAAATCAAACAAACAATTTTCTTAAATAAACTAATATTATTCCTATGTAAAAAAGTAAAAAACAATAACCTGAAATCGAAGGAATGATTTTTTTTTGCTTTTGCAAGTTTAATAAACTAAATTAGCAAAACGCCTACATATGTAATTTTATTAAAATCTTATCCAATGTTGAGACATTAAGCTTTATTTTGGATACACAATGGCGAATTTTATCACACTAGGCTCATCCTTTATTGACGGGTCTGGCCACCACCCCGAAATGTCAATACATCGAATATTTGTGGACTTTTTTCATCTCTTAGTATACCCCCAAGAAGGTGAATTGCCAAAGTGGGTATAAATTCTTAATTTGACAAAATGTCTCCTTCGAAAATGATAAAATTTTCTAGGCCAAAAATCAAATTTTTTGTTTTGACAACCCCCAAATATATTTACTAAATCTAGACATAAAGATTTACTCATTTATCCTCTTCCTTGTACCTATTGGAAATACCGACTTTTTATCTATAGACAAAAACTAAAAAACTGTTCATTAAAGTAAACCAAAAACAATTTCCCCGTCTGTGTAGATATTATCACGGTCTTAATGTTAGATTTAGGTAGGTAAACATTTTCTATAATTGGATCAAAATTGGTTTCAAAAAAAGGAAGGAGAAGATGTTGTGTGTCATTCGTTTTGAAAGAGTTTTGAAATTTTCATAGAAGGGTGCAGAGGTTTTCCCTATTATCCTAGACTAACACAGTCTCATTGCTTAATACTAACTTATGTATCTATGTACCTAGTTTGAGTTCTTAAAAACAGTCCTTTTTCTAGTTTAAATTCCTTAAAAAACAAATAAAAAACATTTTCTCAGCTAATTTTGAAGAGCCAGCATATATGTATGTATATAAAGTCAAGGTTGATGGCTTTGCGGCACGTGTCTTGATTTAAAATCCAATATTTTACACACATTTCAACAAACACACACCACACACACACACAGAGAGAAAGATCAATAATAGTAATAATCATACATATAACAACAGAAAAAGGCAACTTTTACACCCAAAAAAATAACACAAAATACAAAAGAAAAAGAAGAAAAAAATATATAGGAAAAAAAAGAGAAAAAAACAACTAAATGTTCTTATCTTTTAACACCCCTAACAAGGTTTAGGATCCTAAGCCTGAGGCAAATACACACACACACACACACACATACATATACTGATGCCTGTGTGTGTGCCAATAATATCGAAATCGTATAAGCAAACAAGAGGCATAAAAAACTATAGATTCCATAGATGATGGGTCGTTTCAGTTCTTTAAAGGAAAACCAAGACAGGGATAGAACGATAGAGTGGACCCTCGTTGACGTTCATTATGATGGCAGCTGCAGTTCAATATGAAATCCACACGCGTGTGAAACGTGTGCTCCAAAATGTCAATAATGGGATATATACGCACATACATACATACATATATGTACATACATTTATGTTTTATAGTTCACATTTTAAGCTAGGGGAATGACGGCTGTAAAATTCTATTCGCTCTTGCATTGTTGCACAAATCGAATAACCTTAACCCTTTCTCTTTCTCTCGCACCATTGCTTAGAAAAGGGTTGAATATCCAAGGCACATGGCACATGGACAATTTTCCAAAAAAAAATAAAAGAAATGTTTTTGTTGAAAATGTGTAAAATTTTACCCCAAAAACTACAATCGAAGGGTCACTAAATTACTTTTGAGCGCAACTGCAGCAGCGACAGTTGAATCAAATCAACCGAAATGAAAGTGAAATCTAAAGGGTAAAGGGTCTTTAACCCTTTGCTGCCATCAGCAGGATCAACAACCCTCTCACACTTTCGCATTGTAAAATTGCAATTTTCTATGGATAATGCGAAATTTTCCAAAAATTTTTCTATGACATTTTTCGCACATGACACATAAAGAGTAAAAAATCACATATAGACTTAAAAATGCCCTGTAAATATGAATCAAAATTGAAAACTAGAAAATGATTTCAATATTGATGGTTATATTCGAACGCATTGAATACTTTTCTTTGAATACTTTTTAGTTTTGAATTAGTTTTACAGAGAAACCCGTTTAAATAATAGAGAAAATCTTCAAATCAGTAGATAGTCTTCTTGCCCTTGCCCTCTCTTTAATATACCCCGTTTCATTTAATCAGACTACAGGGTAATTGGAAAATTCTTTAGGTCGAGGGTTAGGGGCAAAAAGGGAAAGGGTCACCCAAATGCTGCCGCGCATTGTGTAAATAAAGGATCAGCCGATGCATCCAACTGTCACACGCAAGTCCATGCGAAATTAATAAATTACATTTTTTCACCCAAAAAGAAAAAAAAAAAAACAAAAAAATTTTGCCAATTTTTGAGGAAAAAAGGAAAAAAATTAAATTTGTGTTTTTTTTTTTTTTTTTTGGGTGCACACAAAGAATTGAAAGATGATGGCAAGGGGTCGGGGTGCAATGCAGAGATGGTGGTCGATGAAGGGGTTGTGACACATTAACTGAACCTATTAATAAGCGTTGCCAACCCCCCAACCCCGTTAGCGACCTTTTGAGCGCATCGCCTGACACGTGGGTCAACGTCGACCTGGACCCGTTCCCAAAAAAAAAAAGAAACTAAAATTGACAGGGGACACAAAAAAATAGAAAAAAAAAACTGCAAAGAAAAATGGGTGAAAAAATGGCATAAAAAATGGAAAATTCTCACTCCAATTGAAAAGGAAAACAATTGGAATTGGTATTTTTCAATAAATTGGCACAAGCCTTAGGAAAATTTTTTTTCCTCTGGCAGGCAATAATCCTCTTAACTGCGACGACTGTCGCAAAACTATAACAAAAGGACTTTTCGGGCAAGGGACTCAATGCGTATGCATACATATACATATGTATATAGGGGAGTGCAATCTCTATTGACCTACGGAAGGACCAAAATGCCGGTTACTTGTTCAATAAATTAGATTTTCGACTCTAAAAAGGGAAACTAAATGGGTGCAAAAATATACTAAATTAATGAGAAAAATCCAAAAAATAGAAAAAAGGAAAATAAAGAATAATACAGAACTTCGGGGCTTAGCTGAAATTATGAGATGTCTCATTGAAATCAGAGTAATTAATCAAAGCGAGATGATGAAAGAAATTCAATGCAAATAAAGTTGGATTTTCTGTTGAAAAGTTTAGTCTTGAGATTCTAATCAAATAACTTATACATTTGTAGGCTTAAAAAATAATAATCTGCTTAGTAATCTACTTGAAATACAAATATCGTACTGAAAATACTTTACAGTTTTACGAAAAAGAAAAAAAAAACGAATTTTATATATATTTTAAATTTAAACGTCTTTTTGTTTATTTGGCGCCCGCAGTGAACAGTGCTGCCCCTCTGTTTATATTTTACTCTCGCTCTCTCTGGCTCTCTCCCACTCTTTCACAGTGATGTTTAAAGATTTTTAGCTTTTTCGGCAACTGGTCACATTGACTAAATTCCATTTGTTTTTATAGACCATACGCAAATCTCGCCAAGGATTTGTGTTTTAGTTTAATAACGAAATCGACCAAACTTTAAGAAGTTTGGAATTGACAAGGCATTCAATTGCATCATACCGATTCTTCCCTTGACAATTAAAACAAAATGGTTGTTGGGTAAGTGCATTATATTGCCAATTTCATTACGTAAGAGTGCAAAAAAAAAAAAACAACTTTGCTTTGGTTTCTTCTTCTTTTTTGTTGGTCTTGATCTTGATCCAGATTCCTAGTACGCGGTGGCCTGGTGGCTGGAGCTGTTTACTACACACGCAAAGCTGGCATCTGGGGCAGCACAGAGGAAACGGAAAAGCTATACAACAATGTGAAGAACCAACTGTGCCCATATGTGCAGCAGGTCCAAAAGAAACTGCCATTCGAGGTGCCACAACTACCCAAAACGGGCGAGATGCGATTCCTGGCAAAACACTATTACAATGAGGGCGTTAAGAGCTCATTCCGTTTCATTCACATGTTGCCCTGCTATGCCGGACGAGGCCTTAAGAAGGTAAAGGACACATTTGAGGATTTCGCGAAATCACCAGCTGGTGGCCAGGAGGCATCGACGGCGACGGCGGTAGCAGTTAAACAGCAGCAATAAGGGGAATGGGGGGAGGCTATTTCAAATTGGGAGGCTTGTTTCATGTTAGTCTATAGTTCGATCCAATTGAATATGTTAATTAATCCTACCTTCCTTATTCAACTGCCCGCACCCACACACACACACACACACAGACACACACACAATGCATCGGGCATTGTACTAGAAATAAACAAATTTATGTGTTAAGCGTGAAAGTATCACCAAAAAACCAAAAAAAAAAAACAACTAATTTACTTATGCTGATATGATTTAGAATCTAGATGGCTTTCTCTCTCTCTCTCGCGCTCTCTCAGTCTTATTTATGCATGTTTTGGTTGTAAATTTATTTAGATCCTCCTACTACCGACGTTGGCACTTGATCAAACAATGTCACAAAGTACTCCAAGTCATAGTCTTTGATTTATACTCTTTCTCTTTCCTCCATCTGCTTGTTGGCTTTGCTATTTACCTTTGTGCTGCCGGGCACGTGAATAAAAGACGACCTGTTGCCAAGTTTCACACGCCCACGCCCACTCTTTGACTCCTCTCTCTCTCTCTCGCTCTATCTAGATAATAACCAGAAATTATTGCTGTAAACATTAAGAGGACCATGTTCAAAGATTGTCAATTACTATATAAAATGACAGAGTTTTTGCCTCTTTGAAGATAAAAGGCAAAAAAAGAGCAATAAATAAAACGTAACATTTGACGCTGATGCTGCAAGCTAAGCGGGGGGGACGGGAATGGAGAGAGTTGGGACGGGGAGAGGATTGTAGACTGACTCATCAGATTCTAGTTAGTTGACATTTTACAGCCAAGTCACTTTTTTTTGTATACTTCCGGCCATCATATTGGTCTACTTGGGAGCAAACTAAATATTACGCATACGCCCCAGTGGCAAAAACAAACATAACTTTGCCACACGATACGACGATCACTGCACTAGATTTGCAAATAAAGCAAAAGCCAACAAAATATTACACAAAAAGACGACGTCGTCTTACTCCAGAGAGACCCCAGTAGACTAGATTATCAGATTGTCGATATAAAGAACTTTCTATACTCTTGTTAACCATAAGAGTAAAACTGAATAAAAACTTTTGGATATTCACACAAGCTACCGATGCAAAAGCAAGCAACATGATAAGATCTCATAAGTATACAACTACACTAAGAAAAATCGCCAAAGGTTTGCTAGGTCAAGTTTGAAAAATGCTTTAGATAAACCTAAAAATCGACTACTTTCTTAGCAATATATTTGAAATTCGTTTGACTAGAGCTTATTGGGATGCTTGGAAATGGGCTGTATCTAGGAATAATACCTAAGGATTCATATCGCTTATGTATCTTATAGATACAGTATCTCATGGGCCTCAAATTCTCAGAAACTCTTAACTTCGAATAAACCTTAATTTCTTGACGCTCAATTTTTTGAGTTTGAATTTAGTTAGAAATTGGAATAATGACTTTCAACCTGCATTAGAAACTCAATACATAATTTCTTTGTCAATTTTCAGAAAAAAATCAAACACAATACATCATGGTTTCTGTGTTTTAAATCGGATCCAAATTAAATATCCATTTAAAAATATGCTAAATTGCAATTTACATGAGATATAACTATTTGAAATCGTTTAGAAAATGGCCAAATTACAGACTAGAGAAAAGAGGCCAACAATTTATGTTTAAAAAAATTCTAAAAAAAATCAAACACACACATTGGAAAGTGAACTCCCATTGCAAATTAGAGTTTAAGACTCTTTTATATTTCTTATATCCTAGTTATAGACAGATTTTGAGCCATTAGACTTTACATCTTTTTGATTTTGAGCCATTAGACCTTACATCTCATGTGTATTGAGATCTTGTGATTGGACTTGAAGACTAAAGACAAAATCCCAGCTCCCAATTAAATTAGGTCTGTTTAATAGCAAGATTTGATATTTGGGTCGTGTTCCTACTTGGGATACAAAACCGTTTTTTAAGCCCTCAACTCTCTTGTGAACTCGAGATCAAAGTCCATATACCCAACTTTGCAAAAAGGTTGCGTTTATTCTTTTTTATTAAATAAGACGTCATTGTAGATGGACAAGATTTGTGATAAGAATAATTTGGTAGTAGGTAGGACTAATTAGAGTAAAACGAAAAAAAAAAAATAGAAATAGAAACCCCGAAGAGATAATGAATTGCCACCATATTGTCCATCTCAACTATATAACCACATATGTACATATGACTGTTCTGTCATGGTTTAATATTAGTCTCCCCACTTGAGCCTGTCCCCCGATTAACATCTTGGTCGGGGAGAATTATTTCATTTTAATTTTGAAACATTTGTCATTGGGGAATTGTAGATTTGTTTTTTTTTTTTATATTTGCAATTGTTTCATTGTTATTATTGGCTTCTTCTACTTGTATTTGCTTAGCATAAACAATAACAACAATTGCAACTTGCTTGGTTTTTTGTTTTTAATTTAAATTTTTTAATTAATTAAACTTTTGCGTTATTCTATCTCTCTCGCTCTTCTTTGTGTTTATTGGCTTAAGCGAAGGGGAACCAAATACAAGCAACTGTCGCCCCTGTCTACTAGACACCACAGATGTTGGCCGGACTATGAAACAGACGGACGGACGGAGGGACGGACGGAGGGACGGGCGGACGGACAGAACGAGGGACGTACGATACGGTACGGTCTTGTCTGATAAAGAGAAATTAACACTAGTCAAGAGATGGATGAGTCATAAGTCAGGCATCAGAGAGATAATGACCCTGATCTTTAACTTATTCTGCCCTCATTTGCTTTGAGTATATTCACTTTGTCAACAAGTTGAATAGAAATAAAACTATTTCGCCTATATATAAATGATTTACTTGGCCTTTAAGTCGGCCATAGCGTGACTTTTGGTCTATATAAAAGCGGTAAAATATCAAAAGTTACAATAATATCACGTGCTAAACGAAATTTAAACATTTAAAATCCAATCTTCCATTAAACCCCCCCCCACAGTTTGCCCCTTTTACCAAGAAAGAAGACTAATATTTGTTAGTAAATAAAAAATCACATTTTCAGCGACCCATAAAAATGCAAGTAAATAAATGTTTAACCTTTAAATTGCGCAAAAAACACAACAAGCAACACCTTCCAAAAAAAAAAAAAAAAAACAAAAAACAAAAGTCGTGCAAGGAGATCTGAGGTGGACAAACAACATATATGTATATATATAGATACACACCTGGTCACCCACATGCATACACACATACATACTTATGTACGTACATATGTATATGTAGAATAATTTGTAGAACATAGAAATAGATAAAGATAAGACCCAACTTTCAGTCAGTGACGCCAGGGACAATAGAAATTGTTTTTTGTTTATTTTAACAATGGCAGAACAATAATTAAAAAATGCTTTCATATTTCTCATTAAATAAATACATATACATATGTATTTACATACATATATGTATGTGTATATGTACATATATTCACGATAGGTAGGCATATTTACTTAGATATTCATTTAATTAAAAGTTCCTAAAATAACTTTGATAAGCACCAAGAGAGGGAAAGAGAACCAAAATGTGCTGCAATGCCAATATTATAAAAAGGAATTGACGCAAATTACCAAGCAATGCCAAAATGACAAAAGTTTCTATGACACTTTCATTTGGCTTTAAACGTAATTACACTTAAATATGTGCAGGAATGTCCCTTCTTAAACACCGGAAATTTTATAGATGCTTTTCCATTTCTACGATGACGTGGGCAAAACGGAAACATCGAAACGACTTTTCACCCTTTCCAAAAAGTCTTTTTAGAGGCTTAGGGGAACTCTTAAGGATGTCCTAGATCTTACATATTGTCAAGCTGTCTAAATATTAAAATTTCTCAACTGTTGAACAAAATTTCTTAGGTATTCTTTTCAGAAACTGATTTGATTACTTTCTATCCTTTCATTTTGTTAGATTCGCTTCTACTGTAACAAATTTCTCAACTGCTCAACATAAATAGTTATGGTTTTTGTTACGATTATTGATTAAATCCTTTCAGAACCAAATCAAAATCGGACTACTTGCCTATGAGCCAGACTAATGTTGAAAGTTTTAATCACAGTAAATCATCATCATGCAAGGTTTGACGTAAATCATCATCTCAAGACCCTACTAACTGACTGTTGATGTTCTTAGCTAAATTTCTGTATATATTTGTCTGAAAAAACTTTTGATTGCTCTCTTAGGAATGTATTTCTATAGCATAACAGATAATAGAGAGACCAGTTAATAATATTGGAGGCAATGAAAATAGTTTTTGGATAGAGTTTCAGAGAATCCCTCTAAACAAATAAAGAAACCTTTAAGAAAACAGTCTTGAAGTTTTTTTCCGCCACTGATATATATTCCAAAAGTTATTTGGAAATAGTTTTTGTTTCTTATTATCCCACATTTCAATTCATTTTAAAAGGTTTTTGGTATTCATCCTTCAGGGTTCAGGAACCCTTGAAAAATTGTTCGATCATTGATCAATATGCAATATGTTCAGGTGTTGGCAACTATTAATTTCTATATCTATTTTTTTAAAGAGACATAAACGCCAAGTGAATTCAATTAATTTTGTATTTCAACCGATTTGTTACCAAAAAAAAAAAAACTTATAAATCAATTAGACAGAGAAGAGCTACTGAATAAAAAGTCAAATAAAATGAGAAGAAGAATTCAAACACTAATTGCATTTGAAAAAAAAAACCTTATATATATACATATATACATATATAGGTATAAACAATTTCTGCTATTGACAATTTGTCATATATTCAATTATTCCCGCACTTGTTGTTGTTGTTGTTGTTGTTGTTGCTGCTGCTGTCGATATTTGTGTATTGTTTAATAATTTTTCTATGTCACGTCGCACGATTTGAGTTGAAATTTGTAGAGAGCTCGACCTTAAAGCATAATCCGCTAGCCCCCTCACCGATGCCCCGTCCCCCCTGGAATCAAACACAATCACACCCAAGACAATCGCTGATATTATTGGAGAAGTTTATTCAACCAAAATAAAAAAGTATTCATAATAATTATTACTCTGATAAGAATTAAATTAAGTAGTTTTTTGTTAAGGTAAATACATGTAAGTTTGTTGAACTTATATAAGTCTTACCTGGCCTGGCCTGGCCTGGTCTGGTCTGGTTGATTTAATAATTAAGAAAAATCATGTGCAATTTGTTTAAACAAGAGGCGAGAGCGTGCGCCTTGGGCAAATAGAACAACTAGTTGAAAGTGGGTGGGTGGTTGGGTGGTTCGGTGGTTGGGTGGGTGACTAAATGGTTGGATGCTTAATTAGAAGCGTGGACAACAACTGAATAAACATTGCCAAGTAATCCCCTCTAGTCCCCCCCATTCCATTCCATTCACAGCTTGATCAGAACTCGTATGCTAATATGCTGACAAGTTTATACATAAAATGTTACAAATATTTAAAGTTGCTGTGCAATTCCATGATAACTTGGAATTATTGACCGGTTTATATAAATGTAATGCTTCCGATAATATAGTTAACTATTTGCCATTTTGTTTGTATGTGTGTGTGTGTTAGTGTATGTGTGTGTGTGTATTATAAAGTGAGACGATCTCCAGCGACCCTGCGGCTGTTGCCTTTGCGCTGCTCAACAGTTAACAACAAACGCTTTCAAGTTGCTGCACTGAATCTGTCTGTGACAGTGTGTGTGTGTGTGTGTGTGTGTGTGTGTGTCGATGTGTGTGTTTGTTACTACTATTACTACTACTACTTACCGCCATCACCCACTCCCACCAACTGATGTTAACTTGGCTTATCAGACCAGCCAAGCAGCCAACAAACACAAACACACAAAAAGACACAAAATAAAGCTGCCCCGTCTCAGTGCTCGGCAAAGTGTCGTCGGTGTTTAAGGTATTTCTGTGGGACGCAAGCGCAACTCGAGTTCAAAACACTTTGGACAATCGACAAGTCAATATATATACCTACTATATATACATACATACATATATAGACAGTCGTCAGTCAGACCTCGGCATTTTGCAAAATAGTTTCTGACATTTTTGTGATTTTTTGTTATTTTTTTTGTTTTTTTCTGTAATTTATTTAAATGAATTAAAGTGCATTTCCAATGCAAAGTGAATGTGCTAGCGAATGGCTAACGAATTTTATAAAAGTGTAAAGTGAAGCGAGGATAAAGTGTGTTTCAATTGACATCTCAAAAAGAATTAATTAAACCAGCAAAACACAAAACAAAAAAAAAAAAAGACAACACTAAAACAGCAAAAAATTCAATATTGTTTCTGTTTTGTAAAAATGAAGAATTTATATTTTATGCACTTTACAAAAGTATTATTAATCACATTAATATTCAGCATAATACAAACATCAATCAGGTGAGTTTTCAAATGAGAGACAGAGATGAGAAAATTATATCATACATTATTCATTCATTTACTTCCTTTGAGAGATATTTTAGAAAAATTTCCATAGTCAATAGTGCAAAGTCAGAAAATACAAATTTCAACTACATACATCTTCTTGCAATGCAAAATGTGAGTGAGAGAGTCTGATAAAAACCAATATAATTGATATGTTTTCAGCTGATAAAACAATATGTTCACTCTCCCCCCATCCACTCCCCCAATCAGCCCCCCTGACCAACCATCAAACCATTTAGCATCAAGACAAGAGAGACATTTGGTTTTTTATAAAAAAAAAGAAAAAAAAACTTTCAGACCAGTTGAGCAAATTGTCTTTATACACTTGCCCCAAAATGGTTAATTTATTGCGGCCTAATTAGCAAAATCAATCTAGCCATTAAGAAAACCTAACTACCAGGTAATTGAAGTGATCCTTCAGGTAAACAAAGTAATATCTTAAAGTTAAGGACTTTATAGTTTTCTCTGCCAAATTACTCAATAGATGCAACTGGAAAGAGTATAGAAAGTTTGTCATGTCTATTCTTAGTGTCAAATTCTACTTGGTTCTGGGAAAACCCATCAAGTATTTTTTTTTTTGGGAAAAATATAATGTGAATACCAGGTGAATTTTGTTGTTCAGATCATTTCATTGATAAGAAAGCAAAAACAACAAAATTTTACAAATTTTATTTCAACAAAATGTGTTTGTGCAACAATTTGACGCAAGAAAGGGAAGTTTTTTTTTTTGTTTAAACAAAAACAAGGCAAAGATAAGAAACAAATTCTCTTAATAACAAGAAATCTTTTGTAAACTGTAGAAAAAAAGAATTCAATTAAAAGTTACCTAAAATCCAGAATCAATAAACAAAATTTGTTTCCCATTTAATTGAGTCGGCCAGAGTTGAAAAGAAAATGCTGTGATAATGAGATAAGGGATCAGGGTTCAATACATATATACATATATATATAGTGAGTACATAATGTGTTAATTATTTTCAAAAGCAAGTAGGTAATAATAATAATAATATTTATTATTACTATTCTCATTATTCTGCTGGAGCCGAGAAGACAAATATTGTTTAAGTTGTTTTTGTTTTAACGATTTTTAACTAACTTTCAAAATGAGATTTGGCACAGCTGCGGGGCGCCTATAGATACAGAACCACAGAAAATTCATAGATGGAAACGTTTAGGAATGTGGTGCCCAGGGGGACCCAAGGGTAGGGGGATGGAACAGTAGCTTATACCCCTAGAACAATAAACTCCCACTATAACTAACTAAGCGAAACTGAAGCATTTCGAATGGGT
Organism: Drosophila willistoni; assembly: GCF_018902025.1. Lineage (NCBI taxonomy): Eukaryota > Metazoa > Arthropoda > Insecta > Diptera > Drosophilidae > Drosophila > Drosophila willistoni. Next base: position 3,340,473 of record NW_025814054.1, on the reverse strand, counting down.
AATGAAATAAAGGCACTTGCCAATTCCGTTAACAATGCAAAGCTATATACCATATGCATATATATATATATTTAAGTATATATATATACATGTACAGATATACATACATATATAAGTATATAATCTTTTTACGTACAAATATTGCCTATATTGGGCTTTACAGGGAGAGAGATAGAGAGAGAGAGATAGTTGAATAATTTAAAAATTGCCCAATAATAATATTTTATGATACAAGTTTGTGGCTAGGAATACCTAAATATAAATCATTTAGTTTCAAAAGAACTCCTTAGTCATGCCGAAGCTAATATACACTAACTATGTGTATAAACATAGATTAAGGGGCTAAGATTTCAACTGCTCTGACGTTTAAATGTTAGAAAATATAAAATGAAATCCAAATCTCTATGGATCATGTGAACAATTAGAATAAGGTTTCATTTGTTTCAAATGAAAACATTATATTGACAAACGAAAATATTTTGTGATTTATGAATACATTTTCGAGCGATGACTGAATTTGCAAATAATTCAAAATTTATGATCATGCAGGAACAACTAACGAGGCAGCCTATAATAAATTATATTTACCTACCTAGCAATCGATTTACGTTTATATATACCTATATATTCCTGACCAACATCAACATCAAGCAAAGTAAAGGCACGTAGTGAGCTGCTTAAAAATTAATACAAAGAAAAGTGTCAATTTGACTAAATTGAGTTTTCTTTCCATTTTCAAGTCCTAGGTATTCCATTTCCAATTAGTTAAGACAGCTCGGCCTTTAATCATTTCCCTTCTACCCTTTTACATGTTGATTGATCTCTTTAATATCCTTTTAGTGCGGCAACAAATGACACAATTGACGAGGAGGAAGAATGTCCCAGTTTATCGAATGCAGCCAGTTTGCAGCAGACGCAACTTATACAAAGATTAACCCATGTCTGTCGATATGATCGTCTAGAGCGACCCATTGGTAAGTTCAATACCCAACAGCCACATACGCAAATGAGATGCTAAGTGATTTCCCTCCCCTTCCCGGCAGAGTATAACAATGTGACATTGGAACGTTTACCGATTGTGGTTAAGACCCGCATCTATGTATATTTTTTGCAAAATCTCAACTCGGATTTGTTGCAATTCAAAATGCATGCCCTATTGCAATTAAGTTTCCAGGACAAGAGATTGGCCTATAAGGAATTCGAGCGGACTGACAATATATTGGGGCAAAAGCATTTAAGCGAACGCCTCTGGTTGCCACACATATTCTTTGCCAATGAACGTGAATCCTCGATACTTGGAACGGATGAGAAGGATGTCTTAACTTCGCTATCGCCGGAGGGCAATGTCATCATATCGACACGAATGCAGGCCTCGCTCTATTGTTGGATGAATTTCAAAAAGTTTCCATTCGATCAGCAATATTGTTCAACAGTTTTGGAGAGTTGTAAGTACATAAGTTAAGATTGGTTAATTTACATATGTATGTATATTTAAACGAACCATTTTCGTTTCGGTTTTAGGGATGTACAACACATCCGATTTGTTATTGGAATGGGAACAAGAGTCACCCATATCATTTGATCCCGAAATGCGTCTTACTGAATATAATATGGGCAAATATTGGCATAATACGACAGTTGTTCATTCGGATATGGTTAATTTGCGGCATGGAGCTTTCAGTAAGTGTTTTTATTGCAATTAAAAATTGGTTTGAAATATTCATTTAATGTTTTTTTTTTTTCTCTCTCTCCCCAGAGGGTGATTATAGTTCATTGAGTTTTACGGTCAACTTGAAGCGTGAGATTGGTTTCTATCTGTTGGACTATTATCTGCCTTCCATGATGATAGTGGCCATATCATGGGTTTCATTCTGGCTTCAGGCAGATGCCTCTCCGCCGCGCATTATGTTGGGCACTAGCACCATGTTGTCATTCATAACGCTGTCCTCGTCGCAGAGCAAAACATTGCCCAAAGTTAGCTATATTAAAGTGTCGGAAATTTGGTTTATCGGTTGCACCTTCTTCATTTTTGGCAGTCTGGTTGAATTCGCTTTTGTCAATACGATATGGCGACGCAAGGAGAATATTGAACTGAAGAAGGTCAATAGTAAATATATCATCAAGTCCACATTGACACCACGACCAGCTAGGCGACAAATTGGCGGTAGTTTGAGTAGCGATTCGCGAGCTAGGTCCTGCTCCAGTTTGGACAACATTGTGTCCAGCACGGAGAGTGTACGTAATGGCAATGGCAACGTGAATCAGGGCTTTAACAATTACCTAACCGTTCATGTGAGTAGGGACTTGAAGACGATCGTTTGGTGGAATCATTCTAATAAGATTTATTTATACGCTTTTTAGCCAAATTTACCCATCATTAAGACCGAGTGTGCCGACAATGTTTCCATTTCCAGTGAAAGGACAAACAGCAATGATCACATTGTTGATATTGACAAGGACAAGAAGGAGACACCGCCAACATTTACCACCATGACGCCACAGGAGATAGCCATGTGGATTGATAGGCGATCACGATTTGTGTTTCCAGTCATGTTTCTAATTTTCAATGCCCTCTATTGGACATTTGTTTATGTATTATAAGAAACGAAATGAAATTTATATATATATATATATATTTATATACATGCATACATATATACTATATATCATCGCAGAATTGTTGCCATAAATGTGAAATCTTGTCGTCTTTTGTGTTTGATCATGTTTTTTTTTATACAAATAATAATTTTAATTAATTGTAAGGTGCCTCATCTCATAGTTGTACAAATGTTGCTCATAAACAAATTACTTTTGACATGATAAATATTCTTATTTTTGTTTTTCTATTGGTAAATGGACAAGTTTTACAGGCAGCAAATATGAAATTTGAATTTGAATTTAAATTTAAAAACCGCCTTACATTTTGCAGTTTGGTCACACTGCCAACAAAGCTGCCAGAGTGTCAAATTGACTTACTCATTTTGAGACTTTTACTGAGCAATGTTATCGGTGTTAAAGAAAAATCGATAATTCACTTTCGCACTGTCTGTGGCAGCACTGTTTAGTGTGAGACAAGAACAATACTTCTCTCTCACACCGTCTGGCAGCACTGTTCAGTACGAGACGAACACGGAACGAAAACTTTTTTTTGGCCGCATAACAAATCAAATCAAGGTAAAATTTCGCATTATAATTGCCAAAAAAAGACACATTTGACAGCTGCTGGGACTATAAATATGCCCAATCATTTTCGCCTGGTAAAAGTGCAAAGATCTTGAACGCCGTCAGACGTTTTCCCTGTCGAATTGTGCAAAAAATTACGTAACCGACGTAACCAGCGCCTGAGAAGATGTTTATAATCACAATTTGTGTCTTTATACAAATCCTACTTAATTTTTTGTGCTGCTGCTGAATCCTGCTAATCCCCAATCATTTCACCCACCTCTCCCACAGCCTAAAAGATGCGTATTTCCTCGATCCTGAACGGAGCCCACTTTGGCAATCTTGCCAAGGTCCATGGCATTGTCACATACAAACTGTCTCCGTTCGAGCAGCGTGCCTTTGCCGGCGCCATCAGCAACGGTCTGCCCAACATGGTGCGTCGCTTCCGCTCCAATGTGTTCCGTGTGGCTCCACGTAAGTTGCAAATTATTTTGGATTATTTGAAATTTACATTATTCTAATATCTCTTTCTCTCTATCCATCTAGCCTTCATTGTGGGCTACTTGATCTACGATCTGACCGAGCGGAAACATTCTGCTTTGCTGCGCAAGAATCCCGCTGACTTTGAAAACGACGAATAAGTGCTGGCTATAGCTTACTTATTATCCTGTAGTTGGGAGTTCACGTTAGCAAATAGTTATGTTAAACTAAATTAATAAAACTCAACCCACAGTTCAAGAGCGAAACTTGTTAGAATAGTTTATACCCAGAAAGTGGTAGAGAGTGTGTGTGAAATCTATCTTGTATCTCTAGATGAGATTCAGGAGTTTAAAAGCCGTAATCCTGAATACGCCCCAGTTGAACAAATTAACTACATGAGTCCTGAACTCTACGTATTCTCGGCAACTGTTCCGTTGGAGAAACCAGGAACATTTTTTGGTACGTATAATCGTAGATTTGGTTGAAATCACCTAGTATATGTGTATTCGAATTCTTCACGAGAGTGAGAGAGAAAGCAATAAGAAATGACATTTCATGGGATTTCCATAGGGTGTATCGAAATCGGGCAATTTAACTATTGAATTGGAATCTAATTAGCCCAAGGGATACAAAGTATATCGCTATCAATGACAATTTTCTTTATCTCTGCAAGAATTTTGGGTTTACAGCTTTGTTTTGTTTTGGTTTTTGTACGCGTGATTTTTTCCGCTCGTGAGCCAATCGTGACTTGCAATTTGTCCATCGCTAATAAATAAACGCAAAGTGGCAACGCCACCATGGCCTCTGTTTCACAAGCAAACGACGTGAATGGGAATACAACAAAATCAATAGTTTTATAAAAACAAAATATATTTCGCGTACTTAAAGTTAGTTACCTATACCACCCCCATATGGACTGCTGTGGCGACGAAGTGCGGAGCGAGAGCATTTACAGCATGTTGCAGGCCATTGTTGACTCCAAAGTGATCAATGTCCAGCTGTTCACAATTGCGGTTGGAGTCTTTTTTCTCATTCTCCTGCTGAAGAACAATTTCCGCAGCTTTTCGGGAACATAAGAGAGAGCGTTAAAAGGGCAGCCAATTGGGGAGAAATGGGGTGATGAAGGAGGACAGTGAGGATAGTGAGGCGCCTTTTAGTGTTTAATTTATATAATAATGTGTACGTGTAAAACAAATGTAGTTAAGTACTATAAAAAAAAAAAAAAACACAAAAACTAATTACATATTTTAAAGCGAATTAGTATTTGCCACCCAACATGTTTTTCATATGTTTGTTTTGTTTTTGTTCTTTAAGGGCAGGTGGCGGCCAGAGGCTACTAGAGCAAGAGGTGGAGAGCAAAAGGCGACAACACGTGACGTCACGAACTGATGTTTATTTTTGATCTCAGGGTCATTTAACAAGGCAAAAGCCCCCCCCAAATCAAGGCATGGCAAACGATTCAAACGCTGCTAATTGAACAGGTTTTTTTTTTTTTTTTGGTCTGGATTTGACCAAAAAGTAAATATAATACCCGGCCCACAGAGAGAGAGAGAGAAAAAACACTCAGTTGTCTATTTCATCACGGCCCACTGAATCACCTTCATTTAAAGATTCTTATCAAAAAGATTGCAGTATGAAAAGTGTGTACCATCGAAATGGAACCACTCAACAGTAGCAATGCGAAAAACCAATGGAAAACGCATTGAATTCTCGAAAGTATTCACCCAATACATTGGAAATATTCACTAGAAATGTGATTCACTTGACCATGATTCAAGATCTTATATGACCAAAACGGAATTTACTACTTTAATGGTAGAAAACATCAACTTTTTTTTCCTAAAAAATTGTCGAAATTTGCCTCTATATACCTATAACCTCTGGCTGGCTGACATTCTCGATCATCCTTCATTCGAATCATTCACTTTCATGGATATACAATGTATTTACAACAGGTTAGTATTTAAATCTTAGCATATAATACAATCTAGATGGAGAGAGAAGCAGTATTTGAACTTTAGTCGGATCTAAAGCTTTATTTGTATTGAACTTTTGGCCCAATTTCAATCTTTATGCAATATTACTATGGACAATTGATTTCAATTGGCCAACGATTGATTGTCTGCACGCACTTCCTGGTTTCCATCATTAGAATGCATTGGAGGAGAGGCAACTTAACTTCTATGACTCAACATTGAAATAGGTTTGCAATTTATGGGATTTATGCTACGTGCTTTAATGCAGAAATTTTCAAATTCACTAGCAAAGACAAACGCAATAGAACGTAAGGAATATAAAAGGCTTCACATGTGTCTAAGTCACTGGAAAGAAACGTGACAAGTTTCAAATTCTATATGTATGTATGTATGTATGAGTCTTTTGCATGGGGCGAAATGCACTCAATTTTTCTTTACAAATACCTCAACATTTTGCATGGCGTGTTGGTAGTTTAATAACCCTTTTGATTGAGTTAATTTGGTTACAAAACATTGTCAATGAACTTTATTTCAATTCACAAGAATCACAAGAGAATTGAAATTGCTGACTAAAGTTCCGGACCCGCAGAAAACATGTAAAACATTGGCTCGATGAATGGATGTATGGCCTAGAATATGATCCAATACAGAATTACCTCACCCTGCTCTTACTCTTTACCCGTCTCTGTTCTGTCGTTCAAGCAGTTCAAAAATTATCATTCAATTCGTGGAAAATATGCGAATAAAAAGTAAAAACAAAAAAAATCGAATACTTTAATCTCTCTCTTTAAAATTTAAGTTTGGTTTGGATTACGTTTGTAGGTTTTCTAGATCTCGAATATAATCACTATCAAATGGGGGTGTCCGATTCATCTCTCCTAGGCCTCGGTCTTTAGTTCTATTTTTTTTCTCAAAGCTGTGGTAAGACAGGCAAATTTTTGCACTGGTTTCTTATGGACTTTTGCAGCTGTTCCATCTAACTTTGAATGGACATTCGTTGCATCGGATGTATCATTAGTTGATTGCTTTACATTCTGTACGGTCTGTGTTCCAATGTCCTTTTGATGATGCAAGCGATTCATTTTACACTGATGCAACTGACTGATTATGGACATTATCTCTGTGTGCTGGGCCTCATATTGGGCTATAATGGCATTGCGACGGCTTAGCTTGCTATAAAGGATATCCATTTGTTGTTGCAACTGATCGTGATCCTTGGCCTTGGAAGTAATCTCTTGCAATTCGTGGCGTAACTTCTTTAGCTCCTGTTCTAGAAGATCGGCACCAATTTTCACATCACTCACTTTCAGCTCGTATTTGGAACGCGTCAATTTGATTTGCTCCTCCAGGAAGGCAATATACATGTCACGATCTTGCAGACGTTTGGTCAGTTTCCTAACACTATCCTCGGGATGCAGGGCCTCGCCATTTTTCATACGCGTTTTCTGCTCCAGATGCAATTCATCCCGATCACAGGCAATTGAGGCCATCTCCTGACGCAGCAAAACCATTCCGTGTTCCAAACGCGATGTCTTAAGACCAGACAAAGTATTACTACACTTGGCCATTATCTAGATATGGTTACAGACTAGTTAATCATTCATTTTCTCGCTACTTCAAATGCACTTACCAAAATTTATTACTTGTGAATTTTCTTACAGTTCTGTGAATTTTTATAGGACACTTGATAATTTATTTGGCTTTAGAGCAAATGAAAGATTTTCGTGTGTGTACAATGAAACAAAATGTGACAACTGTCAAGCCTCCTTACAGAGAGAGAGAGAGGAAACATATCATAGCCATCTAAGTTTTTTAAAATTTTTTTTATTGCCTCACTTTGCTATTGGCTCTGCATATCAAAAAGAGAAAATTAGGAGACTTTTTGAATTAAAATTTTGTTTGTTGTTTGACTCAAACTAAAAGGACTTTAATCTCTGGCTGGAGAATGGAGAATTTACATATATATTAAACGGAGCTCTAGAATCTTTTGAGTCCAAAGATTCCTTTTCGAACACGAGATGATGATCTTTTCTGTCTCTCTTCTCCCTGACAAACCTTATGATTCAAATCTTTGAACTACTTTAATTTGAAACTTATGCCCTGATAATAGAGCATATTAGATGCATCTGTGCCCGAAGCTGTCCATTTGGTCAAACATTGATTCCCATACCCATTTATTTAGGAACTCTTTGCAAAAGAAGCCAACAATTTACCCCATAAACTAAATTGATTATTTAAAACAAGAAGCCAATTTCAAGATATGTATTAATGGTGTTATTTGTAATTTAAAATATTCGAAATTTTAAAATATATATCTACACTTTCTGGATAATGCTCAGGTAGGCCGAATTTGTCGGGCTGCTTAAGCATTGTCCACAAAGTGCAAAGATTCCATAGAGCAGCAATGCAAAGAGCTATTCACATTATGGATGGCATTGGAAGAGCTTTGCGACACGATGGGCGAATCGTATACATTAATGCCATGCGATTGCATCTTATCGACGGCCTGGAGTATCTCATTGTAGTAGCTATCAAGGCGAAAACTGGTATCCGGATTTTGTTCCAAATGAGCCTGAAGGAGCATTTGAAGCTTATTCAACTGGCATTCCAGCAATTGGGCATTCGACTTGATATTGGCCACTTGGCGCTCATAGCAGAGTTTGATGCGATGCAGCATTTCTTGTTGCTCCTCAATGCGCTGAGCCTGCTGAGTGATAAGAGCCATTTGTGGGCAGTCACTTATTGTCGTCGGATTGTCATCGAAATCCACTTGACTGCTCTTCGATCTCTTTGGGGTCTTACGTCTACGGGAGCTCTTGGCTCTGTGTTTCTCTTCGGCCTTTGCCTTGGCCTGCTCCCTTGCCTGTTCCTGATCCCTCAGCATGGCCGCCAGGACACTGCGCAATTGTCTCAATTCATTGTGCATTAGAAACATTGTGCCCGTCTTTTCATTAGTTACTCTAGTTTTTCTATATTTTCTTACAGTTCTTCGATTTGTTGATTTCATTTCCCATGAATTTTACATAAAATTTTGATTGATAATGCTCAACAAAAATTTAACTTGATGTGGAAGAAAACAGAAACAAAAATGCATTAGCCGATTAAATACAAACTTATCACGTGCCAAGTTTTGGGTTTTTTTTTAAATTTTTGTTTTAAGTAAATAATATTAAATTGAAAACCTTCATCCCTTCTCCCAATACATCGTTTCCCCCCCTTTGGACATTCCACTGAGGCGAACTTGAAGAAAATTACTGCAATTTGATATCAGACAAATTTGCATCACTGGAATCTTATAAAGTTGTGTGTGTGTGTGTGTAAGAGTGTGTATGGTTTTTTTTTTCGTTGCGCTGTACCGGATTTAAGCGTGCCACGCCCACTTGCTTTGCCGGTGGTCAAAGTAAAAGAGAGAAAAAAAAAACAAAAGACTTTAAAAAGAAAAACACACATACAAAAACATTTCTTCTTTTTCGCTCTCTTATTGTTGTTGTTGTTGTTTTTTGAAACATAATTTGTATTTTTTGCATGGCGATGCCGCTGTCTTGATAAGGGTTATCGATATGAAAGAAGTTTGGAGTTATTATACCCTTTAATTAACCGTATACTAACTGCAGAGAAAGAGAGAGAGATTGAGGGGGAAATAATGTAAAAATAGTAAAAATAATGGTTGAGATTGAATTCGAAATTCTATCTACTATATATTAGAAACTATGTAAATATATATTGACTCCAACAAGTTGAAGAAACTTAATCTATACCATTAATTAAAGGGTATTCTAACTGAAGAGAGAGAGAGAGAGAGGGCTTTTGTTATTTAAGTAAAGCTTGAATTTGAAAATCCTTATACTGCTTGTGTAGAGGAAACTTCATCTTATGAAAATGGGTGATTTTCGATTTATTACATACATTTTAGACTCACTGAAGGTCTCCGTAAACTAGTCCTTGACTTTATAGAGCATTACTCAACCTTAAAATAGAGACAATTAGGCATAGGATATTAAGAAAATATATATTCTATTTCATTCCCAAACTAATAGACAAATAATAGTTGAATTTATAAGGTCCTTAAATCGAGATACATTTATAAACAGGATAAATAATACATTTTTAGGTCCAGGATGGCATTTATGGTAACATTTTATGAAGTTTTTCTTGTTGTCTAGACATGCAAATAAGTAAAGAGTAAGATGTGTGTGTGTGTGTCTAATTTGTGAGGGAGGAGGAGGAGGAGGAGGAGGAGGGCACATGAAAGGGGTTCACTTTTGTCATTGTCAAGGTCTGTCATGGGTTTTTAGTTCAGTTGAATTTGATTATTTCCTTTATATTGCGTGGTGTGTTTTTGTTTCTGTTTTTGTTTTTTTTTTTCTTCTTTCGATCTCTTAATATGACAAAGTTGTTCTCACTTATGCAATTTCCATAAATTCAAGGTCAGTCATACAATAAAAGTCCAGACATCAGACTCACACACACACACATCTATATTTTTATATGTCTGGCTACTTTTTTTTTTGGCAAATAAATCAAGATGATGATGAGAGCAAAACAAAATATAACAAAAAGGGCCAAAGAAACTCTTATATTGACATTGACAGTGATGCTCTAGAGAGAAAAAATGACAAAAGTGCTTACTTTATGAGACTTTTTATACGAAACCCCAAATTTATTTAGAATTATTGAAAGAAAATTGTGAGCAAAGTTTAAGATAAATGGATAAAAACCACCAAATGAGGCATCCTGTTTCCAACCCAGGCTGTGTTTGTGTGCCGAAAAATGATATCAAATGCAAAATCAAAACAATAAACCCAAAAAAAAAATAAAATAAAAAGAAACCACCACTTGGCCAAAGCAAAACTTGACTAACATCTAACCCAAAATCAACAAGAAGCAGCAGCAGCAGCAGTAGAAGGAAAAGGTGGACGATGAGGAGGAGCTGAAGCAGACAGAGGAGAGATGAAAGGACAACGGGCAGACAAAGGGCAGACAACTAAGGCAAATTCAAGGCAAACAACAACAACAATTGTCCAGACGAAAAAAAAAAAACTTGAGACTGAAGCCGTAGACGTAATCTAGACGCTCTTTTGTTATTTAAGGGGCTAAGAAGTATAGAGAAGTATAGATGGATGGGGATAGAGGATTGGATTGAATGGAATGGAAGCTGTCAAGTGTCAAAGCCAGAAAAAATAATATAAAGTAAAAAAAAAGCCTTCTTTTTTGCCTTTCGATTCTATCAATTTCAGTTTAATTGCATTCAATTTAAAGTGCAGACAGAATTGAATCGAAAGATTTTTTTTTGTTTTGTATAATTTGTCAGCTAGACATATAGCAATTCTTGTCAATTTCAGTGCAACGCACAAAAATTTGATTAGATTTGATTGTTCAAATACAATATATGTACATATATGTATATAGACTATACTATACCTACATATATATAACTCGAATGATATGTATATATTGGCACACTGAAACTGAACACTTGCGCATAAATCTGTGTGAACGAAATCAACATAAAATCGATTTTAAAAGGTAAACATATGAAATATGCAACAGGCCAAGCGACCGACAGACAAACAGACAGAAAGACCGACCAACCGAAAACCGCTGAGTTCAGTACAGCATCAGAGAATTTGCTTTGCAAATTTTCCCGAACGTTTTTGGCGACAATTTTCATTTAACAAATTGAGTACACACATCCGTTCTCCATCTCCATCACGAACTTAAATTCAAACTTTTGTGATCAGTGCAAAAGGCACATAAATTCAATCTCGACAAAAACAAAAAAACACAAAAAAAAAAAAAACACACAACAGCCATGATAAAAAGCAATGGAATTTGCTGCCGCTTGAAGAAGAAACATAACTCAGATAGAAGGAGAAGGAGCAGGCCAAGCATAAGGCATAAGGCAGAAAACAGAAAAGAAAAGAAAATGCAAACTTTAATTTCCGACAGGGGACGATGACGCTGACGCTGAGTTATTAAAAACTGTTCACAAAAGAAATGAACAAACACACACCACACACACAAACGCACACACACACACACATTCACATACTTTCTGCACTGTGCACAGTGCACACACAAAGTTTGTTATGTTGCGCAGGCGCAGCCCTACTGCAACGCCCTCAAATGGCAGGAGGACGTGAATATTGGTGGACAGGCCACATCCCAAAATGTTATTGACCCGTTCAGCGATCCGTTAGCAGTGTGTATGCATGTGTGTGTGTGTGTGTGTGTGTGCGTTTGTGGAGCTTCTCCGCCTTATGGTTCCGTTCCCAACCCCCAATCCATCTACCTCCCTCTCTTCTGCTCTGGCCAATGCCGGGAATTCTTATTAAGATCAATCAGCTAAATGTCGGTTTTATGCTTAATGCTCATGATTCACACGCGCAAAGCACAAAAATCGAAAATGCATATGGCAAAAAAAGAAAAAAAAACCCCAAAAAAAAAACACACACAACCAAAAACAAATCCAAAAGAACAAACCAAAACAACAAAACTTAAAAATTCATAAAAACAATTGAATGCTCTTACCATTTTACATTTCGATGATATCAATTTCGTTTTCAAATCGTTTCAGAATTATGAATATTTTCTACAAATTGAACATTTTGGGTATCCCAAAAAGTATGCTATGAAAAATGTTTACATATTTAGTTCTCTAACGAACATGATAATGGACAATCTTATGAATTGTATGGACCATAAAAACTTATGAATTTGGGATAACAACAGGTCCTTGCCAAATTCCATTGAAAAGTTAACTTAAAACGAATTCTTATACTTCTCTTTTGCAATGTTTTTCATCTACTAGATAAATGTATTGAATGAAAATGTATCATATCCCCCATCAAATGAACGACACATAAAAGTTTGTATGCTTTTTTTTTGCTTTTGACCAACCTTTACAAAGTTGTCGGCGCGTTTTAATGCTGAGAACTTGAGTTTTGGTTACTTAATTAGTCATGGCAGGGGCAGAGCAGTCCCTTTGAATTGAAACTGATTCCCATATTCGGGGCAAATTGTTGTTATTGTTGTTATGTATATACTTATTATATATAGATTCTGTTGGCAATCTCATCTGTGTGTATATAGAGAGAAATGTGCATGGTGGCTTATCACAATTGACACACATTAGAGAGGAGGGCGGACACTCTGGGGTCTGGTCTGGTGTGGACTAGAGAGATTATAGAGCGCTCTGTTCATGCTCTTGCAATTCATCAGCGTGCTTCCTGCTTGCATTTGTCAAATGGAAGATGATTAAACTGTCAATGGTGTAAGAGAGGGGCAAGGGTGGGAAGGGGAAAAAGTTTGGGTGCGGGTGCGTGTACATGTACGTGAGACTTGCAACCAATTCGGAAGACACGTAACACGAAAGCATAAACAAATGCATATATACATATATATTTATTTGATCAGACAACGAGCAGTCAACGATAAGCCAAGTCCAAAGAAAAAACAAGAAGAATTCGACAAAATTTTTGTTGGAAAATTTTCGTTTTCGATGCCGTTTTTTTTTTTTTTTTTTTTATTATTGTTTAAACAACAGTTGCTACACAAATACATCTGCAATTGAGCTCAGCTGGCTTGGTTATAGTATTAAATATTTTCATAGAATTTCATTGGAGTTCATCTAGCAGGTTATCTCTGTATTGGCAATGCAATAATAATTCCATTTGTTTAATTCTCGCCCCTTCGCCTCCCCCCCAATCTATATTAAACTATATACATATATATAGATTTATGTAAATATATAGAATTAATTATTCAAAGAGTTCAATGCACATTTCGAGGTGAATTTGTTAACAATTTGAAACTTGTTTTTTGCGTGTCTAACATCATGTCACGTAATTAATTTGGCTAGTTGAAACGATATTGAGCAAACGAGTAACGAAAATTAATGATATACATATATCGAATTCGCCAAATACATATAGAAATTGCATTCAATTTGCTTTCGATTTTGACTGACTGACTGCCGAATGCATCGAACGCAGAGTGCTGGACGGCCTTGTGCTCAATGTAAGTAATTGATATTTGTATGTATGTATGTACATACGGGTGGATGGTCTGAATCTTATTTAATAAATGCATCGACATATTGGCAGGGGGAACTACACAGAAACTAAGTCGTCCACCAAATGCCAATGGAGGGAATTCAATATTGCCAAAGTGAATGCCCGCCATAAGAGGTTTAAATCATCACCACAAAAAGGACATTCAGTCAAAGGCTTATCCTTTAACCGATTCCAAACAATTAAGTCACTTTTCATTAATTAAAATGTTAGACCATGCTTCATGGAAAATGGTTATAGGGAATTTTCTCAAATTTTTTTATTAGCCATGGGGATATTTTATTAACAAGCTCGTGTGAAGTGCAACAGCTGTCAAAGATAGATAACAATAAAAATGTCAATCAAATTAACATAGTATCTTTACGCACACACCCACACACAAACACACACACACATGCACACTAAATATTGAGCACATTAACAGAGCCCTAACAGCGTACAACTGTTAAGCTTTTCAGTGAGCGCAAAAGCCAAGCAAATGTCACACTGGGGCCAAAGCTGATTAAAGTTATTGATAAACGAGTTGTAAAAACTAACTTTAGCTGCGCTGAAGTTAATAAGTGCCATTTTAAACACGTTATTTTTTTTTTAAATTTTCAAAGTTTCCTTTAATATTTTCCAAATATTTTTCAATAAAGTTGGCTTTTCATTCGCTGATTTCTATGGCAGATAAATTGTCAAACTTGATTTCACATAAAAGTTCCAAAAAACCATGTTTCATTTCAGTAGCTTTCTAATTTAGAGAGTGAAACATAGACAGACAGACTTGGCTAAATGAACACGGCTACTTCCACTGATCAAGAATATATATACTTAGTTTATGGTTGACTAATTTTATAATACCCTTTATAAGGGTATACAAAACATATTTTATACCCTCTCAACATATCAATAAAAGAATAACATACACACTCTATTAAACATGCTTAAACTGCTTAAAGAATATATTTCAAAAACGAATAAAACTATTGAACAGATTCTTCTTGTGTGAGTTTAAATTGATAAAAAAATTTTAAAATTTTCTTGGCAAATTAAAATTAAACCTAAAAATGCATATTCTCTTTCGCAATATTGTCACATATATTGACTTTGTTGTGGTGTAGACATTTCTAGTGTGGTCTTTACCACTGTGCAAGCCTCATGCTAGTGGAGAGGCTCCCCAACGTCGCTGTTGGCGTCGACGTTAACTGCGGCCGAAGCTCAGCGTCTCTGGTCATGTTAAAAGACAAAAGTTTCGGCTGTTTTCAGTCCGTTTTTCGTATTCGTATTCGATGTGTGACCGCGTACGGACGACTGTGACTACGACTACGACAACAACGACGACTACGACGACGCCGACACCGACGACGACGACGCCGACATAGCTGACGACGACTGCGGCGACTACGGAACGCTACGCTACATAGTGTGGTTTTAAGCGCATGTGTGTGTGTGTGTGTGTGTGTGAGCGAATGGTGTTTGAGGTGTGGGGGGGGGAATATTGAGGCGACTACTACTACAACTACACACTTTATACGACGTCGACGGTCAGATAGGCGGTGGCAAGCGGCGGATAATATGTGTGTTTTTATTTATATGTGACGCGGCTACGTCTGCTGGGGCTGCTGCTGCTGCTGCCTGTGCTGCTGCTGCTGGTAGTGCTCAGTGCTCGGTGCCTGTGCCCGTTGCTCCCAGTGCGTTCATATGTACAAAAGTATCTGTATCTTAATATTTTTCATTTCGTTTTTGTTTGTGCGTTACTGCCGATATTTATGTTGTTGTTGTTGTTGTCGTTGTTGACGTCGTCGTCGCCTTTTTGTTTTCTATCTATGTATGTGGGTCGTGCATATTTAATTTATGCAAATAAAACAATGAATTAAAACAGATAAAATTTAACAGAAACTAAGCGAGAGACCCCCGACCAACCACCAACCCCCCACCCAATCCAAAGCAAAAAAAAACCCAATTGTTTGGCTAAGCAGAGTGTGAGGTTTTTTTTCTTGTCGTTTCTTTTCTTTTATTTAATAACAAACACCGACGCACTGGCGATAACAGCGCCACCCCCTCAACTGTGAGACTCCAAGCAAAATAGAGAGGGATAGAGAGCAAAAGAGAGCGAAAGCGTGAGCGCCCCACAAAAGAGAGGAAAAATTCACTCTCGCTGCTGGCGGCGTTCTAACATTGCGTGCATGTTGCCGCTAACGTCGACGCTGACTGAGACGGCAGCAGAGCGACTGAGCAGCGACGCAGCACTGTTATCTGCCCCGATGCCGATCGTGTGTATCTTGAAGATACACCAATACACTCTGTCAGCGTGTATCCGTCTCTGTGTGTGTGTGTGCAGTGTGTGCGGTGTTTGTGCGAATGTGTGTGTGGATGTCTGTGTATCTTCTTGTCTGTTTTGTCGTATAAATTGAGCCGCACTTTGCTTATTCTCGAGTTTTTGCCGCTCAGACGTCGTCGTTGTAAGTGCCACACGCCGGCGAACGCGTTTTGCGGTTTTTTTTACAAAAAAAAAGGAAAAAAACATAAAACACACACATACAGCCAAAAAACAAAAAAAAAAAAACTAACAAATTATAATTATTTTATTTTTAACTGAACTACAAAAATACCAAAAACGAAAAAAACAAAAATTAAATTCAATTTTAGTTGTTCTCGTCGACTCGGACTTCTGGTATTAATTTTTTATTTTCGACTTTTTTTTTTTTGGTTGTTTTATTTTTTTGCGCCTGCTGAAACAAGTGTAAAACTAAATTTTCATGTGTGCTGCTGGAAAACTCATTTAAACGACGAGAGGAGACAGTGCAAAAGAGAGAGAGAAAGAGAGGAAGAAAAATTAATAATTAAATTTGTTTTCTGTGCGTATTTTTTTTTTAATGTTGTTCTTTTTTTTGTCTGTTTGATCCAACAGCAGCATTTAAATTTGTCTAGTATTTGTGCAATTATTAAAAAAAAAAAAAAAAATCAAAATACAAAAAAAGAAATTACCAAAATATCAAGAGCAAGTAAAAATAACAAAATTGTGTGAAAAAACAACAACAAAAACAAAAGTTTTATACAATACAAATCGTTAGAGAGAACAAGAGCGTCTACAGATCGGCCAACAAAAGAGAGAGAGAGAGAGAGAGGGGAAGACAGAGAGAGAGTGCGAGCGAGGAAGCGAGAGAGCAGCAACAAATTACACGCGTAAATTGCGTAGCGAAATTTTGAATGAATCAAATAATAAATAACTAACTAAATAAGTTGGCAACTGGAAATTATAGAAACGATAAACGTAAGTATTAAATGAAATTACATCTACACACATACATTGGCATTACATATGTATGTACATATGTATGTATGTATTATATATATCAGTCAAATGGCAAGAGAAATTAATGTTAATTCCAACAAAAACAAAAATGTAAAACTTGGTCGCGTGATAAACAATTTAACAAATATCTGTTGATGGAAAATTTACCAAAATCAAGCAAAACTTATATTCTTGAGTCCGCCTCTAAATAAAAAAATTATATATATATATATAACGACATATTAGTGAGTAGATTATCGATCACAAATGTCAAAATTACTTCACACAAAAAGATATTGAGATCACAAATTCTAAAACTAAACTGATTTTTTACAATTTTATACATTTATAGAAAGAAAAAAAAAACAACAGAGAAAGACTTAAGTAATTAATTGTATTCACAATTTTTGGCAAATACTTAATTTCCACTTCAATTTTAAACTTTTAGTTTTGATTACAAACTGATAACTAAGTAAACTTTTTGGACTATAAGAATGCATAATTTATGTATCAGATATGTAAGATAATAATCGTCTTCAAAATTTGGGGGGAGGGAATACTTTACCTAGTTATCACAGAATTCATTCAACATTAAAGTCTTCTTTTCATAACCTGCTTTTCATGTGCTCAACCCAAAAAAAAAACCGAAATTTCCCTTTTTAATGATGCCAAAAGAAATGGAAACAAAATTCTGAAAGAAGCTGAGAAAACACACAGAATGAGAGAGACAAAGAGATATAGAGAGACAGATGGACAGAAAAAGTATTTCGAAATCCCCCCGCGATGAAGTAGAAGAAGAAGTTGTCTAAGCATTTATCTTGTGTGAGTTCTTCTTCGGTGGATATTTTCGGTGGGGGCTTTTCAGAGGCGCCAGAGAAAGTGAAACATGTAATTTTTGTGGATTGCTAGCAGGCAGGCGGCAGGCAGCAGCAGCAGCAGCAGCAGCAGAAGTAACGAACGGCCTACAAAAATTACACATTGTATTGAGTGAAATCGTAATGAGTTGAAAAATTTCTTAAAACTGAACTCAAAAAGGGTCTTAAGAAGAGGGGCATACGCACACAATCAGAAAACGCACACACACACACAATAATGATAAGAGAATTAACACAAAATTTATAGAATTCTAGCCGAACTTGCTATACCCTAGAAAAGTATCTGTTAGAACGTTTTTTTTATCTACGTCAATCATATATCAATAGGTTATAAAAGAGATGATTTTCGAACTTTGCTTGTGATCATAAGCTATATGTATGTCCAGGGTATATGTAAAGGGTATATATGAAATGCAGAAAAGAACTTGAATTACTTGCCTTTTTTTTCTGTGTACGTTTTTATTTTTGTTTTCTTGTTCTTTTTTTCTTCTTGTGTTGCTTGTTTTGTAATTGCATGTAAAAACCAAAATAAATACGCACAGATAAAGATGCAGATACAGATACATACCATGCAGATACATACATATAAAAAAGTATATAAACGTATATATATGTATTTATAGAGGGACGGGGAAAAAAGAGAGGAAGACTGTATGTAGGTCTCGACAGGCATAAAGAGTTGTCTTCTTTTTTTTTTTTTCTTTTTGCATTGGGACAAGACAAAAGCGAAATGAACCTCTGCGAAATGGTCGACCAAAAGCCAAAAATGCATAAATAAATGCTAAAGTGCGGCATTTAAAACAACAATCAATAAACATTGTTTAATTAATGTAAATGTTTATATTGTCAAGAGACGCCGCACCCTCCCCCGCCATTCTCTCTCTCTTACCGTTTCTTTGCTGCTTCATCCTTTACAGAGAATTTCACTTTTTGGCCCAAAAGAAAATATATAGTCAATATTAAAGGAGTGTAAAGTGAAGAACGAAAGGTGAAACAACAACAACAACAGAAATGTTTGTTCTGTTAAAAGAGAGTTTTAAATTTCAATTAAATATGACCTACATTGAGGACATTATCATGCTTATGGATTTTTATTACGCATTTATCTTGTTAATTTTGCTTAACGTACAAACACAATCACCTACACACACTCAGACATAGGGAAACCTAAAGTACATACATACATAAACAGAATGTGCTAAATTTAATAAAAACTTAAAAAAAAAAACTAAAGTTAAAATGTTGATACATATATTAAGATTTGTTTAAAGCCAAGTGGAGAAAAAATATTCCAAATCAATAAAATAGATTTGAGTATAAGTGATTTATTTACTTTCTTCTAAACAAAAGGAATCAAAAAATTTCAAAAATGACGCTCTTAATTGGAAAATTTCAGGTTTGAAACCAAAAAGTGAGAAATGAATTTGAAAATATTAATAACTAATTAGATAAATCTAATCTAAATGCTGAAATTAATGAGATGAGTTTTTCCAATCATAGAAATTTTCAATTCATTGATTCTTTTGAATATAAAATGTAAGTTAAATTTTGATTATTTGAATTTTTAATCGATTGGTTCAGTTTGTATCGATTCCCACTATATTAATATTTTTTTTTTACCTGTTTTTATGATACCAATGACCAAGCATTTCGTTTTCATGCCAACTGGAATATATTTGTATATGTATGTATGTATATATAATATTTTCTTAACAAAAAAAAAGCGCCATGCCTTCTAAGCCAAGTTAACAACAACAACAACAACAACAACAAATTCACCTGTAATAACGTCGCAGAAATGAAGAGCAACAGAAAGAGTCGCTTCGCAGAAAGGCAGAGGCAAAAACAAAAAAAAAAAAAAAAACAAGAATTTTAGTAGACAACAAACAGACAGACAGACAGTAAAAAAGAGTGAGGTGTGATGAGGTGTGAGGTGAGAGGTGAGGTGAGATGAAAAGACTGAAGAGAGGTTGAGAGTAGAGAGAAGAACCCGAAATTAAAAAACCAGATTTACTACTAATTTAAATTCTTGGCATACAAAAATTCTAAAAAACAAAAACCAAAAAACCAAAAAAAAAAAAGGAAAACAACCACAGCAACAAAAATAAAACAACAAATATTAAATTGAGTATCGAAACGAAACGAAATGGTTTTATTGGCAAAATATTGGCAGAGATCGACAGAGATCCAAGCAGAGGCAGAGTCTAAAAACTGTGGCCATCTCCGTCTCTCCCATGCAATTGTGGCCAAGTCTCAGATCTTTGGTGAATTTCCGTTTTGTTTTCGGTGGCAACGGGCGCTTCCTTTTTGGTGGATACCCTTTCATACGCACAGGGCAACTAAAATTCATTGGACCAGCTGTAATCAAAATAAAGTTATTCACTATCCATATACCTTATATTCTATTTCTACTATTAACGATCCTTAATCCATTGTATGTTAAGAAATAATTACATGAAAATCTTTCGAAACAAAAATGAAATTTCAAGCTCGTATACAAAAAAATGATTAGCTTGACAATTGATTGAGAAGATAGTGAAAACCACATATATATATATATATATATACATATAGGATTTGTAGTAAGTTTTTTGTTTTATTTATTTATTTATATTCAAGTTGAGCGGTAATTAAAATTACAGTTAACACTAAAACTGGCTATAGCTACTAGGCCTTTAGCTATAGTTCGTACTTTTTTTTTTTAATATTTCCATATTTGGTTAATTTGTTTTGCTAAAGGATATTTACATATTTGTTTTTATATGTATAAGTATAAATTTAACTTTGACTGAACCATTTAAACTTGTAAAACTCTTTGGGAAAACTTTAATAAACATCTAAGAAAAACTCGCCAAAATAAAGTAATATCCAAAACGGAAATCAATTCACATATTTTTTATATGAAAGAGATGTCTTCCATTATGTGTTATAATTTCTTAATTAATCATTAAGAATCATTAATTTTAGAACTGAAAGTCAATAGATGTTAAATAGCGTATAGAATTTTCGACTTGATAAGAGGAATTGGTTATGGCTTTTTCTTTAAAATGTCTTTTGTTTTGTCTTGCTTGTTTCTTTGTCTGATAAATTGACATTTGGTTTGACTGAAAGACGCAAAAACATTTGAAGCAGGCACAGGCACAGTAAATACAAAACCATACAATACAATAAGTCCAAATCTAAAAACAAAAACAAAAACAAAACAAATCATCAATAAAATGAAAATCTAGCACGTGTAAACCTGATAATGTGTTTTCCATTGGATCTGTTGCTCCTGCTGCTGCTGCTGCTCGACGATCATATGTTAATTTCAGAAATTGAAACAACAACAAAAAGAGACAATAATCGAAAATATGGGCATTAATTATGCATTTATTTAAAGCGTATCATGCTTCGGGCTATGACCAAATTTCAACGATTTAGATACTCGCATACAGATATGTATGTATGTATATGTATATAGCTCGTTTGAAAACCTCGATTTACTTTTTGAAAACTGAAAGTTGGCCTAAAAACACAGTTAGGATTTGAATTTTGTTGGCTAGTGGCCATGCATATTGACTCTGTGTGAGTATTTTATTGGGGTTGGGCCTTTGATCGTGCTGTGTGGCTTTTAGTTATGGTCAAAATAAGAAACTCCCCCTCTCCCCGCCAAAAAAAAAAAAAAGTATATATACCTCTATATATACATATATTATATTCATATAAATGTTGTATGGCAATTCTTCTTTCCCATAGCCAATCATTTTCAATGCTAATCATGTCTAAATATTCTTAAATTGCCTGCAGACACGCCTATCCACTTGAAACAACAACACACACACACACACACACACATAGATAGAGAGAGAGAGAGAGAGAGAGAAAGGGAATATTCCATGGGATCTCTATACACACACACCAACACACTGAAAACTTGAAGATTTCCTACCGCTTAAGAACCAGAAGTCGCACTTGACTTGTTTACTTAAAGTGCGAGTGAGTGAATGACTGAATGACTGAGAGTGAGGTAGTCATGACTGAGAAAGGAGGGGGAAGATAGGAATAGCGGGAGCAGGGAGCAGGGAGCAGGGAAGGAGGAGGGAGTGGAGAGGTTGAAAAACGAATTGAAATCATCCATACAATTACGGCATTATAACTACGCAGCATCCGGCAACAGCAGCAGCAGCAACAACAACAACAACAACAACAACAACAACGAGATGCGTGCAAAATCGAAAACAGACCACACTATACATATGTATATATAGATACATATAAATGTATACATATATATAGTATGCCACATAGATACAGATACACATCTTTAGCATTGGCTTCCCTTTAGTCTCACACCAGACCAGACCAGACCAGACCAAGCAACCAACCAAGAAACCGTCCGACAGACCGACAGACAGACAGACAGACAGACCAACTGATTCCCACTCATCTGGAAGCTGTTGTAGCTTGTTTTGCTTTTGCTGCTGCTGCCTGCCTGCTTTGCTCTGCTCGCCACGCCGACGTCGTTTTCTTTAAGCAAGTGATTTCAATTTAATTGACAGTCCTTGAACTTGACTTAAACGCAACCACAAACAACAACAACTACAACAACAACAACACCACCAATACCAAGCAATAGCAACAGCATCAACAACAACAGCAACAGCCAGTTTAACGTTTCACTCTCTTCTAAAATAGAGCACTAAACCGATATCAATTCATTACCATATGAGTCACTCTCTTTCTCTCTCTCTATATCTATGCATTATATAATCTTAATCAGCCTGAATAGAATACTACTTTGTAGATCAAGAAAATCAGAAAGACTAAGCCTCTTAAGAGAAAAGCTACTATAATTAAAAAGAATATATGTATGTATATATAAACTGTTAAAGTTCAAAGTGTTAAAGTTAAAGTATAAACTTAACTATTAAAGTAAACTGTTAAATCCTTAAATCTGTTAATACAAATCTTTCTAAATGCTCGTATTATAAGATTTTCCATATGTCTTTTACTTCAAAAGATACCAATATTTCATTAGATTAGGAAACATTGAATTCTAAAAAGTAATAAAAGATAGACGATGCGTTTCATGCATGTTGCATACCTTTGGGCGTTAAGGGGGGAGCCTGCTTTAGGAGGCTCAAAAAATCGAATTTTTTTTATTGCTTAAATCTGTTCCTAATATATCTAAGAATATGTCTGTCAATTTTGGAAAGACAATTCGAATTATTTTCGAAGATACAGCACTAAAAGCAGTCGGGCGCCGAGCAGGTATACGGGTAAACTTTAGTAAACTTTAAAGCGCGTTCTCTCGAGTTTTCATTTTTGGGATTTTCCAAAATTGGCGGGCAAAATTGCAAAAAAAGTATTCAATCAATCGTAAAAAAACAAAACTTATTAGATTCAGTATCTTATTACCTCCTCTGTGAACCTAAAAAGTTCTTGAAAAAAAATTCTAAACTATTTTTTTTAGTAAATTGAAGTTAGGTTTTTTGGTGAAAAATTCAACTTTTTTTTTCAAATCTAAAAAAAACTTTGATTTTGGCGTTTTTTTCGGGTTTTTACAGGTTCACATAGAAGAAGGACTAATGAAAATTAATTATTCATTTGATTTTTTTGTTTCCGACAAAAATTTCGACCTACATTTTGCCCGCCAATTGGACACTTTAAATGCGCGGTGGTGCACAAAAGTAGATGAAAGTGGGCTAATAAAATGATGTAATAATTTCATTACATTTGCTTCTTTTTTTCTATCCTAAAAAAAACACGAAAAACTGCCTTTTTTAAGCCTCCTAAAGCAGGCTCCCCCCTTAATTTGCAATATGTAATATTCATTATTACGAAAAAAGTAAATTTTTGGTATGTCCTTATTATACATTTAACAGCTTCAAATAGTCCAAAAGTTACACATGATTGTGTGAAGCTTAAGGAATCAGCATAATTAGTTTATACAATTATTATTTGAAACTGATTAAGTGATTAAAAATGAGAGTACAAGAGAGAGACTTTTGTTCCATATTCAAATTAGCTTAAAATAACTAAAGTTCTCTTGAATTTTCAAATATGACAATTGCGAAGAGTCAAAACCACAATATAGAAATCTATAGGGGAATATATATTCGCACACACACACAGACAGACTAAAACATTTTATTGGTATTTTTCTTGTCAAATTTTGTTTTTTTTTTTTTGTTCTTTTGGCAAATAAATCTTACGAGAGGAAACAAGAAATAGAAAAAGAGAAAAGTCAAGATATACATAGAGATATATAGAAATGTATATACAGATATGTATTTATATAGAAAAATATAATATCGTCATATCATCGGGCCATACTATATAATTTATTTTGAAAGCGTGCGTACGCCACGCACATTTGGTAGACAAATAGCCCACCCGGCCATGTATGTATGTGTGTGTGTGTGTGTGTGTGATATCCATGTATTTCACAGTGCCCTGATGATCTTTCATTCAGCACAAGACTCTCAATGAAATATATCATCATCTACTAGTAGGTATGTGTGTGTATGCGTGTGTGTGTGTGTGTGTATTAATTATACAGTACATAACAGACACAGAATGTGTCGGCCATAAGATCTCTCGCCCCGTTTGCCGGCAATCATAAAACTTCAATTTCGAATCGAACCAAAACTCAATTATGACTTGGCAGCATTCGTTCGGTTGGCATACACACACGTGTCTATAACTTTTTATTGTTCGTTATTTTTTTTTTTGTTGTGTTGTTTTCTTTAGTTTTGGTTTTCTATTTCATACGCCCTGTGGGCAAAATATAGAAATATATGTATGTATGTATATAGCCACAGGTGACAAACCCATGAGAAAAAAAAAAGGCAACATAACTTGATATTCAATAGATAAGCTGCTCTAGAGCCATTTATAATAAAAGTAAATGAAATTTAAAAGTAAGAAACAAAAAAAAAAACACAGAAACACACACACACAGAGACAACCTAAAAGTAAAACTTTCACCCGCAAATGATCTATGAACACACACACACACACACACTCTAGACTTTCGCAATTCAAATTGAGCGGTCTACGCACATCTAATTACAGCACTTCAACTCTGCCCTTCTCCCCCTCTTTCAACCAACCCTCTGTTGGCCCCCTCTAACTTTTTAGCTGAAAATAAAACTTGCCAACTGATTAGAAATCCGTTCTTGTCCAACAAAATTGGGGTCCGGCATTGTCTCTATCTATGTATGTATATACATACATACATACAATTTACTTTCACAAAAATCAAAAATTCAAGTTCATGGCAAAGCGAAAAGCATTTTGCAGAAATGTGATTAGAAATTCATTTATTCTAACCACACACACACACACACACACACACACAACTAACACCAACTAAGACCGAGACCCAGACCCCGGAGACCCTCAACCCAGCCCAATCGATGGGTGGGCACTACTTATTCTAACCGTGATGACGTTGCTATCACTAGCCACACTTCCACACATCGATAAGAGGTGAAACTAAAATAAAATCAGCCAACAAATATTTTTGGTTTTTTTTTTTTTGTGCGTGGGGAAAAACTAAAACTAAAACGAAAACCAAAAAGAACAACCCACAGCCCACAATATTTTGATTTCTTTCGTTTGTGTGTCAATGAACTCGTATGAACTAAATTCGTTTTTTTTTTTTTTTACGATTCTAGTGTTTTTTTTTTTTTATTGAGGCCTTTTTTTTTTTTTTGTTTTTTTTTTTCTTCTACTATTTGTCTGATTTGGTTTTGCGTTTGTGCCGGTGCGTTATCTTGAAATTTGTTGCGTAGGCCGATTTTAAATGCGTTTAGAAAAGAAAAGTAATGGGGCAGCTCGAAGATCGAACCGATGCCTCCTTCTCTTTGGCCCTCAAGAGATTAGAGAGAACTTATATGTATAGGTGTATGTATATACATATTTCAAGTGATAATGAGATTGAAAACTTTACGAATTGTCTGTGAATGAATGGGGATTACATGTTCCTCAGAGCCAAATAAGTATATATGGGTCAAGAGGTTAAATAGAGAGCTAGAAATTCAACTCCAATGCCGATGATGATATGCAAAACGAGTATGAATATTTAATTAAAACTTTTTAGATATAAATCTAAACAATTTTCTTCATGTGATACATTGGTAGTTAACAAATTACCAAAGTTGTCTCATCATATATTAAGTAGAGAAATCTAGAAGTTTGTTCAAAAATAAATTGTGTATACACCGTTGTGAAGAAACTAGAATTCCAAATTTTATTTTTGCTGGTCTAAGAAATTTCAAAAGATTTTTAACCCAATTCGATTTTCATTATTAACAATTTTTTTAAACATATATCTACACAACTGTTTGTTGATATTAAATTAAATAGTAGTCGCATCCGTAAAGTGAACGAATTTAACGAAACTTAAACTTTCCATTCCCATACTCAGGTGTTCTAGGCGATGTGTTTTGTAGGATGAGAATTTTTGATAATTGTTTTCAATAATTTCACTTATTTTATCCATTTTTAACTGGACTCTGTATATGAAATCCGATTCAGTTTGCTCATTTGTCTTATTATAACTGGTCGATGTCTTTGAGAGGCCTTAAAATCGATGCACTGAACACCAAGTGTCAACAATGTGATGAAAAGCAATAACAGGAAGAAAACCTTTGCAAACATCTTTTCGAATCTCGCTCTAAAGACAAACTGATGCCAAGCACTTGCTATATATACATATATACATATATGTATATATAGTGATAAGAGCATCTCAGGGGATGTACAGATCACAAAAGTCCCTAACCTCAGACAGATAATGCTAAAAGTCCCCGTCCAAATGTGACTTACCCTGCGAGGGTAAGTCCCATTGTTCGTTCGTTCAGACTATAAAAGTCAAACCTTTGTCGAGGATCAGCATCAGTTCGATTGTCCATAACCACCAGCAAAGATGTTCTCAGTAAAATCAGTTTTGATCTGCTCGCTGCTTGTTGCTCTGGTATCGGCCTATCCACAGCCACAGGAGGAGGAAGCCTATCTTGATCCTGAAATGGCATGGGATGACTCCAATTATCCTCTAGTTCGTTTGGTGCGTTCTCCTGAGGGTGGTTCTGTTGTTCTCACCGCTAGCAAGGATCAGGCTGGACGTGAAGCGAGTGTGCAGTATAATCATAATCTCTATACCAGTCGTGATGGGCGTGGCACCATCGATGCCTATGCCCAGGCTAGTCGTAATTTTGATTATAATCGAAACAATTATGGCGGCGGCATCCAAGGCCGATGGTCTTTTTGAAATGTGTCACCAATTCGATGAGTTTATATAGTATTTTCTTTGGTTTTTTTGTTTTTCCTTTGGAATTGATGGATATTTAAATTAATAAATAAAAAAAAAAAATTTGTAATTAAATTGCTATAAACTTAGTTTTAGACATTCAACTGGGCTTGACTACTTTTTCTCACTCTCTCTCTCTCTCTCTCTCTCTCTCTCTCTCTCTCTCTCTCTCTCTCATAAAAGACCTTTCCATTGAGAATTCTAATTTTATTGATCTTTTTTTCTGGTTTTTCTCTGGGAGTGCCATTTCCGTTTCCGGTTAACAAAAAATAAATACCAAACTCTTTATCGTTATCGTTTGGTTTCACTTTGTTCGATGATCGTTTCCCTTGATCTCTGTTTACAAGGCGATCCTTTTGCCTGAAGGTTCTATTGCATTCACCCCCCCAACGAATAAGAAGCAAGAGAAAGAAAAGTAGAAGGAAAAGGGGAGCATAACAACTACAACAACAACATGAACATGAAGAGTACTAAAAGTCATAAGTCGAAAAGTTCAATGTACTTTTATATTCCTCATCGTCTTTGCCTCTCTTTCGCCCTCTCTCTCGCTCTCTCTATCTGTCTTTCTGCTGCTGCTGCTGTGTGCTGACAACGTTGTTGTGTAACCAATAAAAATTGATTCTGTTGCCAGAACAGGAAGGGCTGGTGGAGGGGGTAAAGGGAGGAGAAAGTCATTGAAGGGAACCGAGTTCTTGTTCCCTTTTCCATTCGCTGACCCTTTATGCACTTTGGGGTTGCATTTTTAGACAACATTTTCTTTATAGCTTTAATGCCCAACTTATCTCTATATAGAATTAACTGTGTTTGTGTGTGCGGGTGCCGGGGTGTGTGTGTGTGTGTGTGCGTGTGCTTGCATGACTAAGTGTAATTACTTTCGCTTTCAGCGTTTGCTCAGCTGGAAAATCAATAATATACCTATATATGTATGCATGTATATGTATTTATTTTATATGTATATATTTTCGTAAATAGTGAATTTTAATTCAAGAATGCTTGACCCCCATTTTCGGAAGGTTAAGACGAAAAATCTCCATGGGAAAGCCAAGATAATATATATATATATATATATGCGAAAAAGGCGAAAATGCAACAAAGAAAATGACTTTCCATTTTCATTTAACAATAAGCAATCAATTGCAAGTTCATGGCACACAACTAACGATCTATTAGAAGAAAGTAAAAACAACAACCAAACGAAACGAAACGAAGCAGATGAAACAAAAGATATACACCAGAAAGAGCCAAGACGGCACTTGAGATGTAAAGAGGGGCAGAGGAGATGGCTAGGCGGGGGGTGAAAGATGCCGCCTACACCAGGTGAGCCCAGCTGTCAGCTGTTCGAGAGAGACAGAGAGTAGTGCTCATGGTGGTGGGGCCTCCAACTGGTTTTTCAATTTCGGCTTGGAAAAACCACACATTGGCATTGCCCCGTTGCCATTTTTAGTGGCAAAAACTGACTGCATCATAATGAAAGTGAAATGCATTGCGCAGATGGCGATGGCAGTTACCAGATACCAACACCAACAGCACCACCAACACCACCATCACCGCCACAGCCACCGCCAGCATCATCAGCGGCTGTAGATAGCCACAGAGAGACAGAGAGAGAGAGAGAGAGTAAAGTGGTGTGTGGTACGGAGTGAAGTGAAGTAGTGGCGACTGGTGGGGAGATAGAGCAAGTAAGTCAAGTGCAGTTGTTGCAACACACATAAACTGTGCAAGCTCTGCCTCTGCCTCTGCCCGCCCTCCTCTCGCCCCGTCTCTTTGAATGGAATGTGAGCGCGTGTCATCGAAAACGATCTGCCATACTCCTTCACATCCTGATACCATAGCTGATCCTCATCTAATTGATTGACTTCAACTGACTGAATGACATATTTGGTCATTTAACCAAGAGACGGGAAATTTGCATAAATTATGTCAACTTGCAACAGGCAATTGTGTGCCTGCCCCCCCTCCCCCCACTATCACTTCATATGTATGTATGTATGTGTGTATGTATGGCCACTGTTCAATGTCAGTGTTGAACACAATGAAGGCCGCCGTCCTCTGTTCTTCTCTTTTCTCTTGCTCTTGCACTTGCAACTTTATCATCTTCTCTTTGCGCCTCTGCTCTGCTCAGCATTCTCTGTGGAGTATTTTTCTGTAAATTGGTTCAATAACATGATCAACTTGACATTGAGACATGACAGCTGGAGCTTTTTGCATTGTGGTAGGGCCGGCCAGAGAGTCAAGAGATAAAGATAAAGATAAAGATAGTTCCTATTCCCTGCCACGCCCCACATTCATGGCTCCTTTTTAACTTAACTACCTTTCCTTTTTGAGGCAAGTTTCCCTTTAACCAAAGAGTCATTAATTTAAGCAGCACTCAATCAAGTCGCAATAAATTAACCTCTATTTGTAAGCAAAATGAATAATGTGAATAACTAACAAATAGACACACACACACACACACACACACACAATACAATGCAACATCAATTCACTTTTTTTTTTTGTTGGTTTTCGTTTTGGTTTTTTTTTTTGGTTACATTTCACTGATTTTGAAAGTGAACGTTTGCGCAGCGGAATCACGATTTTATGTCGAAGGCATACACTCCATTCGGAGGAGCCGAAAAGTCTCTGCATCCAAGTACAGTAAACTAACACAAAAAGGGACGCGAAATCTAATGACAAAACGCAAATCGAAAAGGATAAATCCTCCTGCCCTCCATATGTGTCTGAGATCTTTAAATGTTTTAAATGTTTTGCGATCTGAAATTATTATGTCAGATGACTCGCTCTATATTTAACCACCCGCCCACACAGTCATTTGACTTAACATTGGTTAATATTTCATCTTTCTTGTTCACTTCTTCACGACGGTTCAATGTCAATGTCGTCCACAGTCTGTTCACTGTAGCTCCAGATGGCTGAATGGCTGGCCGTGCCTCTTATGGGCTTTCGGGTTAGTTATTAGCATGTCAGACAATGGATAGATGATGGTTGGATGGTTGGATGGATGGATTGGTTGGTTGTAGTGTGCATACTGTCGTGGTTACTTGCAGTTAATATTGTGATTTGTTGTTATCACAATGCAGTTTTGTGGTCGAACATGGCATGCTCTGCGCGTGTCTGATAAGAATGCCAAAAAAAAAAAACAAGCAAACCCAAAAAGCAAAAGTAAGTAAAACAACAAGTTGTATGTAACTTGACCCAAGTCAAGTCAAGCCAAGCCAAGACAAAGCAAGACAAACCAAGGCAAGGCAAGGCAAGAGTTGATTTTAATGATTTTGGTGCCTTTTGGTTGCAGTTGCAATGCAGCAGCTGCAACAGCAACGGTGTGAAGGGGGTATGTTGGCGGTGGCGGTGGCGGCGGTGGCGGCGTGGGTGAAATTCAGCAGACATAAATTTTGGCGTCGTCGTGTTGTAGCTGCTGCCGTTTCTACTTTTCCAGCGTGCGAGTAAATGAAGCGAAACGTGGGTTATTTTTGTGATTTTCGCAGTATTTTTTGTATTTTTTTGGTATGTGTGAGTGTGTAGTCGCGTTTTTTTTTTCGGCATGCATCTTATAGATACAGCTGGCTTGTGTATATCTTTTTGAGTTACATATTTGTAACGACTGAGGCCAGATAGACACCAACGGAGACAGCAACAGAGACGACAACGGAGACGACTACGACAAACGACGACGACTACGACTACGACATGTCTCTGCGTAGGCTGGTCCGCATCAGGTGACCCAGTTTTCGCTTTCTGTCTCCTCCACTGTCTTGTTTTATTTTGTGAAAATTATACGATATGCAACTTAAAGTTGACTTGTTTTAATGTTTGTGCTTTAATTTATGGCATCTACCACCCACCACACCACACCCGACCACCCTCTCAGCTGCATCTCACTGACATCTCAGTGGATCATTTTTGCTTTCAGAAGAATGCTCAATCAATTTAGCACACATTTTTCATTTTTCCGTTAACCTATCCACTTATTCAATTTAGTGTGCCACGTAACTTAGTAAGTATTCCTACTAAACTAGTTTCGCCCATTTTATATACATCTCCATCTATCTATACATTCTTCTATCCATCCCCCCTCCGTTCCCTTCCCTTCACCGGGCTGTGGCAATTTGCAGCAGACATTGTTGTCCGACCGCAAATTAGTAATACAATAAGCCACGTCGAAATGTTTTGCGCATGCAACGTCAAAGTGCAGTAAAGTGCATCAATGTTGATTATATCTACATATATAATAGGGTGTGTAGGCGTTTAAAAGGGGGTGGTAGTGGAGCGGTTAGGGGATGGGATTGGGAGGTATGGATGATGTATGGCAAAGTGTTGACACATTAACTAGCTAAAATGATTACTTTAAATCTATGTAGTTAGACACATTTAAAGATAGATTGGGTGAATGTATTATTTGTAGTTCTTGCTGACAAAATATTTAAATACCTGAACAAAAGTTGTTAAGGAAATTAAATTTCAAGTGTAACGTGTCGTATACGTAATGTCTATAGAAATGTTTTGAGCTAATGAAAATCTCATCATTCGTTTGCTGAGTTTTTTTATTACTAGCAATTAAGACACAATTATTAAAATGTTTTACTCATAGGAAAAAGTGGATATAAGTATGTATATTCAAAAATATTCAAATATCTACAGTGTTACTTACTTAATGTCAACGATTTTATTATTCTGTTTTACTGCAAGTGACTTTAACTTAAACATGAATTAATTCGGAATCTATAATTTGATTTGCAATTAATTTTGCTATGGTTTTTGATCAAATTTCTTTCCAAACCAAGTGTGGTGTCCTTGGAACAAAAAGTGGTAACGGCAAACTTTAATCTTAAAGATTTAAACTCTATACTAAAACCTAACGAAATGTTTTTTCAATAAATATGTTACTTATATATCTACGGAGTAGATTTTAAACTGAGCTTCTTGTTTAGTTCTATACAATCTCTAAAATATAGAGCATGTGCGCCTGAAAGTATGCAATACGTATAAGCTACATTAAGGCCATGAATATTCAATGATTATCATTAAAATCATAAGATCCAAGTACAAGAAAGATTAAAATGTGTTTAAAAATCTTAACATTCGGTTATTTTTAGTATTTTTCGTGAATCATTTCTCATAATTTGCATTTTAAATAAAAATTCCGTAGTCAACAACTATGGCGATTCCATTCATCCAGCCAGCTGCCACTTAAATCATATTGAAAATTATATATGCCATCGTAAATAAGATATAAAACAGACGCCAGTATACGGATAGACATACGCACACACACACACACAGATGCATACATACATACATATTAAAGAAATAATATTGAACATACATATGTAAATACATATATGTATGTATGTATGTAAATATGATTGTGAATTTAAATTTGTGATATTTGCATTTTGCAATACAATGCATCAGACACAATTGGAAATGGAATTGAAATTGGTCATATGTAGCAATGTGAATGTGGGTTGGTCGCATGCCACACACAGATACTCACACATACATACATATATGCACACTTATACTTATAGCCAATCACACCCAGGTAGACCGCCACAAGTCATTGCACTTTTTGCAATTCATACACGCACACACACACACACACACACACACTTGTTCATGTGTGTGTGCGTGTTTAGATTTTGCAATAATTTCATTTTCATTTTGAATTTTCATTTCATTTTCATTTCAGCATTGGAAACTCTATTTAACAGTCTCCATTGCGCGCTCTCACTCTTTTCTTCAGCTTTAGCTCTCTCTTTCTCTCTCTCTCTCAGCCTGTCTGTCTGTCTCTCTGTATCTTTTAACAGCTACAGCGACGTCAACGTCGCAACGTTGTCACGCTGCGCTGCCTTTGGGGGTCTATTGACAGAGACAGCTGACATCTAAAAATACAGTAAATGACAGTCAGAGAGAAAGAAAGATACCGAGAGAGGGGAGAATGAGATAGATGAAGAGCGAGTGCAGTTTGATCAATTTCACTTTCAGTAATTATGTCACAATCAAAACCAAAAAAAACTGCGCTTCCTCTTTACACCCCTCGCTCTAACTCACTCTGACCAATATGTGCTCTTTGTATTTGCATTTGTATGTGTGGAGTATCCTTCTAACCTTTGCGTCCTTCTTGATTCAAGGGTCGTCTAATTGCCTGTCTAGACAATATTTCAGATAAATTGCGCAATAATTTTTGTTTTTGCCTTTTTATTGTCTGCAATTCAAAGACGCCAGACCAGACTCTAGACCCACCCTAAAGTTTTCTATTTTTGGCTAGTCATCAGATCAGATGGTAAACACAACCAACAACAACAACAACAACAACAACAACAACAACAACAGCAGGAGAGAAAAGTAAAGAAGTAAATAAGAAGAAAGCTTTTCTGCAGAGGGCTGTCTTTGAGGGTAGCAAAAGCAAAAAGCTTTTTGCCTTCTTTTTTGTTATTGTCGTTGTTGTTGTTGTGTGTACACAGACAGTATTTATTTTATTGTCGTAGGTCATGTTGGGGGATGTTGGGACATGGAAGCTGTTTTCGCTTAGAGCTCTTAGCCCCAAGAATCAATGTGCTTTGGAATGCTTTCTCTAATACAACAGCTAAAGAAGAATATAGTTAAATATTAATTTGTTAATAAGGGTATAAAATCTACTACTATTTGCACGGCCAAAAAAAACCTCAGCAGAAAGTGCAAGTAAATTAAACATCTCGCACTCTCTCTCTTGTTTGTAAAATGCATTTACTCTCGCATCCGTTTGTCTTCGCTCTCTCGCTCTCGGTCTCTGTCGCTGTTGGCGTCGCTGCAACTTTGCCAGTTGCAACGTTGCAAGAGGTTTTTTTTTTCCCCCCCCATTTTTGTTGTTTTACTGTTCTCTGAGAACGCAAAATTATTGGAATTGCACAAAGAAAAGTGAATCGACCAAGCGAGAGAGTGTGTATGTGTGTGAGAGAGAGAGAAAGAGAGAAACTGCAACTGCGATTGTGTAAGTTTTACAAGTCAGACGCATACATTCACACACAAACTGAGATGAAAAGTAATAAAAATTAAAAGAAGAAGAAAAACAAAAATGAAACTTGTTTTATGTTTTAGTTTATTGCATTCTTGGTTAACCGATTTAGACTTTAGATGAAAAGAGAAAGACAAACAGTGGAGATTGATGCCAATATCCTCCGAGATGAGACCGAGACCCCTAACGACCGCTCTCTCTCTCTCTCTAGCCAAGAGTAATTAGAGCAGTTTAACGTCAACGTCGCAGTTGCAGCGCTGCAGCAACTATTAAAGCTTGTCGCTGCAATTGTATGCGTGTGTGTGACTGACCTATCTCAATGCAATTCTGCTTGGCCATTTACTCTTTACACTGGCTGAGTGTGCATCTGTGTGTGTGTGTGTGTGTGTGTGATGGAGAGAGAGGGTGAGACAGTTGTGTGCTCATTTATCTTTTAGTTTTGTACAATTTGCTTTTGGAGGCGTCAGCAACTACTACGACGATGTCGATGTCGAAGCCGACGCCATCTGACCCCCGAAAGCACCCATCAACCCCTCTTCCAACACGCTTCCCCCTCCATCCGTTCGGTCTGTAGACAACATTTGCATTTTACATTCAGTTTTTGCCCCCTTGTCTTCTTGATTTAACATTTTTCTCCTCTGATTGTTTCTCATTTTTATTCTGTGCAATTTTTTATTACATATTTTTCTCATCATTTTTTTGTTTTTTGTTTTTGCTTTTTCCTCTTTGACTTGTCGTTCACACGCATGACAAAAAGGAACAATTTTGTTGTTGTTGTTGTTGTATTGTTGTTGCTGTTAATTGTTATTGCTGTAATTGTTATTATATGAGCCAACTAAACGGTTGGCTTATTAAACGCAATTGCTGTTATTTTACGACTTTTGCAGTTAAAACATGCTGCACATTTAATTGAAGTAATAAATGAATACAAAATTTTAAGTGAAACTAAATTTGCAACAATATATGAAAAATGCGAGGGTAGTTCGTAGAATAATTTAATGATGCCCCACTCTTCTGCTCTAACTAAGAGCGAATGTGATTAAGTTTAAAATGATGTGATCTTAGTCTGATCACTTGGGGTGGGGGAGAGGGGGTGTACAATCGATATAGAATCAATCAATATTTTTGTACACTTTCCACCTTCAACATTTTCTGTTCTTTATCATATGTAATCATTCCGTTTTCTTCATATCTTTGCAGTTGCCAACTCACTAACTGGCCTAAGGCAAACTTCAGAAATTCAAAAATAAACGTGAGTAAAATATGCAAAACAAGAATCTGAGAATTTTTTTTTTTTTTTTTTTGGGTAGAAACAAAACAAAACACTTGATTTAAAATGTAACGCCGAAAATGGTTTTGGGGCGCCAGAAAAAAAAAATTCCCCTCCCATCGTTCAACCAACAACGCCAAAAACCAAAAAAAAAAAAAACGAAATATAATAAGTGGCAAGACAATAAATACTAAAATTTATGCAAAAAGCATTATTTTTTAAACAATTGTGAAGCAAAAGAATAAGAATGACGATAATGACAACGACAATGAGTAGAGGAAAAGAAGGTGGAGAAGGAGAATGTAGAGAACTTTTCGAGAAGTTGCTAAGTACTTTCATAAACAAATAATCATGAGTAATGAGAATCGTACAACTCGACTGACTGTCTCTCTTTCTCTCTGTCTCTCTGTCTGTCTCTTATGTACATTTTGTCTATCTATCTATCTATTCATCCGTCTATTGCCAATGTCCGTCCGTAACTGCGGCCATGTCTGTGTCTATGCAACCACTTGACACTTTAAGTGAATGAACTGCCGATCAAACTAAAGCCAGCCAAACCCACTTCAAATACAAATGAGCAAAACTTTTGCCATCATTTTTTTTTTTATTTTGCGCATGACTAAGGGCTCATTTATATCCACATAACACATATAGACAAATCTATATATGTATGTAAATACTCAAACATAGACAAGATATGTGTATGCGTATAATTAGGCGTTAATTGAAAATATCAATGAGGCGTCAGTTGTAGTTACCAAACGAAATTCAGTTACCACACCCGTCCCTCCTCCCACCACTCACCCCTTTTCTTTCCTGCTATCCTTTGTGCCATGTTTCTTCCCCTTTCCGTTATGTTCTCTGCAGTTCTGTTGGCCAAATGACAGCAAACAATTTATAAAACTCCAATTAGCCCTATAACGGTACTTGGTACTGTAGCCGATCTCAGACCGAAATCTCTGCGAACATTTAAGGCAAGTTAACACCTTGATATATTTTGTTTTTATATACATACCTATATATTTTATTCTTATGCGGCACAAAAAACAACAACAACAAAAATCACCATCGACAAAAAAAACGAGCAACTGAAAAGCCGCTTAAATCAGCGGCTCAATCAATCAGAAGACGTAAGACGTTCTGTTTAAATTAAGAATATTTTTCGTTTTTCGTTGGCAATGCCAACTTTCTTTACCCAAAAAAGGGTTCTACATCCTTCTCCACCTTCTTTAGCCCCCAACCCCCTGGGCACACAGTGGTATCGAATGCATGGAAAAACGCTCTAGGGGCTCACAGTAAAAGCTTAAAAGATTGAGAATTTTCTAATCAAATATCTTGAGTCAATTTAAGTTGACTGAGAAATGCATTTTATCTACAAAAGTTGACACTGAAAATCTACTAGAGTAATGAAAGAAGTTTAAAAAAAATTTCTGGATAATTTGGGAATCCTTTTGCCCCACTGTAATCACAAAATGACAAATGTAAACTGTTGGCTTGACTTGGTTTTTTGTGGCTGATTGTGTTGACGGTAGGGGGAGGGGGAGGGGAAAGGGACCAAGGGGAGTTACTCTCAAAAAGCAATCGCTCGCATTTATTTTGTATTTCTTGTGAAGAAAAAATTAAAATTTGAACATCTTGTTCTTCTCTTTTCTTCTGGCTGCACGTCAGCGCCATGTTCTGATCTCTGCGCCAGATATTTAAGAGGCAGAGCCGACACGGGGAGGGTGGAATTGTGGGGTGGTGAGAGGGGGAGGGA
This sequence comes from Drosophila willistoni, assembly GCF_018902025.1. NCBI lineage: Eukaryota > Metazoa > Arthropoda > Insecta > Diptera > Drosophilidae > Drosophila > Drosophila willistoni. The sequence goes on along the minus strand of NW_025814054.1, from coordinate 3,303,313 downwards.
GGATTGGCAATCTCCACCAGGTAGCTGCAGCTCCTCACTTAATGCAGTTGCCTCTGGAAAAAAGGCTTCGGTTTTTGTTTTCTTGTTTTTTTTTTTTTTTTTTTTTTTGATTGCATTTCATTAAGTTTTTGTTTTTACTTTTTGGTTTGCGTTTGGTGTTTTTGGTTTTGTTGCGGAGCATTTCAAAAATTTATGCATACTCGACTGCCATTTTGAGCTTGTTAATTTTGGCCTTTCATTCGTTTTGGGTTCAGTTTTTGTTTTCAGATTTTTGTACGTTTTGGATTGCCGCCTCCCTTTGGATTTTATTTTTTGACATTTTTAACAAGCGCCGGTCAAAAGGAAGTTTGTTCACCAAATATTAAGCCCAACTTTTGTTAGTGCCTCTTTTTTAGCCTTGTCAGAACACTTTTTATTTAGAATAGTCGTTTGATTTGGAAAGAAATTTATTAACAATATCTTTTGTATATCCATCGTACCTATTTAAGGAGTTCTTTGACATCGTGAGGGTCTACTACATCTTGAAGTGCTTTATAAAACCTTCTCTGAGGTCTGTAGAAGCCAAAAATGGTTCAATCTATAAAGTTATGGCCAGAAGTTAGAAAAGAATACTATAGAATGCTATAGCTAACTAAAAGTCATTGTCTAAAAGGAATCAAATGAATTTTTGTGGATTTTGTTAAATTTTTTATTGTCGGTAAATATTTCATCTAATTAAAATTAAGAGCATTACATTTTCGACTTAATAAGTTGTGATTTTCTTGAATTTGCTGTTTAAAATTGGATTTGTTGTTGTTATATTTGGAGCCACACCTTTTGTCATGCCATGAATCATGTATACATATGTAAATATACCATATACAATACACAAAGCCATTTACATGTGTGTTCCACTTAAAATCCCAACAAATATATATATCTCATATACAAGTAAAATTCGATGTGTGTGTTTGTGTGTGTGTGTGTGACAGATATGTACATACATATATTGAAATATAATTTTTTATAATCCGCATTTTCTGTTTTTGGTTATATGTTTTATCGCTTCTTTTTGATGTCTTGCCTTGGCCATAATAAGATTGGATTGACGAAAAAAGTTACATGCGAAAAAACTTAAAGAAACATAAAAACTCGTTGTTTGTACTCGAAAGTATGTACATGTGATTCATTGTGTCAAATAAAACTCAAATAAGACAATAAACAGATAACGGATCGTTATTGCCAATATCCGCCATTGATTTCCTATCTAAAGTATTTACTTTAATCCCAAAGATAACTAACTCTACCATGAGAATAATCTCGTTAGTCTAAGATTGTTTTTAAGATCACTTTCGAACTAATTTAAATGTCTTCCCCATTGACATTGATATGGAAAGTTAAATCTGTCGAAAACTCCCCAAAAAAGTGTATTTTATTTGCACAATTTCCACTGTTTTTTTTTCCCCCTTTGCCTTTTTATTTTTGTGATTGTTGTTGTTGTTCGCCTAACATTTAATAAACGTTTAGTTCAAATTTCATTTTTCAATGTGAAGGTCAACATTTGAAGCTCCATTCAATTATGAGCCACTTTAATACCCTGTAAATTGACTCCATCTAGATAATCCTTTTCAATGACAACGATCCAGGCTAATTGTAAACTCTTCATTCAGTTTTAAGAAGCAAACATTTATGGGAAAAACCAATATACCCTTTCATTAGCTTCCAGGGTGATAAACAAATTCTCATTCTCATTTCGTTGATTTTGATGGCCAGCTGTGAATTTGATTCCATTAGGAATTAATTGGACTACTGCATATACATACATACGTTTATGTCTATAATTTTCAAATCGAATGACTCAATCGCCTCTATATGTATTTAAAAGATTTTTGGGAATTATTTCCCCGAAAGTTGAGTTCAAAGCAAAAGAAGTTTGCAACAAGAAAACGTTTTGCTTCTAACCGCACAACAATTGAGGGGCACACACACACACACATGCAGAAAGAAGAAGAAGAAGAAAAAGTCTTCCACAAGTTCAGCAGGCAGCAGGCAGACAAGTTCTAAATTATTTCTATGCTAAAAGTGAAATGTGGCCAAACCACTTTTTCCAAGAGTCGTCGGTGTCGGTGTTGGAGCTGGAGCTGGAGTTGGAGTTGGAGTCGGAGTCGAAGTCGTCGTCTTTCAATGCCTGAACTTGGGCTTGGAACTTGGACTAGGTATTGCCATCAGCAGAAGCAGCAGCAGCAACATCATCATTATTATCATGATTATTATCATGATCATCTGGCATCTTGCCCATCTTCTGCACTAGTCTGCAATTTACTTTCAATGCCACTTTTAAGATGTGGTATTGTTGCTCCTCTGTGGCTTTCTTTGGCACTTGTTGTTGCTGTTGCTGTTGCTGTTGTTGCTATTGCTGTTGCTGTCAGCGTCTAGTCAACACTTTTGTTGCCTGTGTGTCTGTCTGGTTTTTTGTTGCATGTTGGCATGCTGTTTGGTATGCAATTTGCAATAGTTGCGCTTGCGCAATTCAAATGCACACTTAGATACTCTCTCACACACACACACACACATGACTTAAACAAGATAGCGTAATAACTTAGTCAGCCAAGCAGCAGCAGCAGCAGCAGCGGCAGCAACAACAGTCCAAGACGGAAGACGGAAGATGTTGCAACATTGCGAAACAACAAAAAACTAAGCGCAAAAAAAAATACTACAAAAAAAAAAACCAACTTGGCAAAGAAAACCGGAAAAACAACACGCAGTGAGCCAAAGTGGAAACTCTGCTAGCCATTTTCATTCTAAACACTAGACAACACAAAAGCTATTAAACAAATCTTTGATGACCTTAAATCAAGCGTCTTAACAATGATTCTAATCACTGGACAAAGAGAGAAATATGATGATTGAGAAAACTTCAAGGAGCGTCATGAGTTTGTATGCTGAACTAACAACTAAGTAACCAAAAAAAGTTTTGAATTAATATCGAAAAAGAATTTCTTATGGTTTGCTTTAAATTTTTGTTGAATAGTGTTTGAATGCAAGACTTGATTTTTCTCACATTGTTGAATTTATTGGCATAGCTGCGGGCTCTGCGGGTTCGTTTGGCTGTTGCCTCAATTGAAATGGAAACCTCTTTTTGGTTCTCTTCGCCCCCCACACCCCACACGCCCCCTTTTGTTGACAAACCTCTTTTTTCAGTTTTCAAACTATCCCATTGAGAGTTTCGTAAACACTTTTAATTGCATTTATTATGATTGACACTGATAAATCAGGCATATCTAACATTCTGTCCGTGTGTCTTGTCTATCAGTCAGTCAGTCAGTCATTTGGC